>NW_009924435.1:29629-46160 GCF_000696875.1 Nestor notabilis | reverse complement strand
CGGTGGCGCAGGGGGCCCAGAGAAGCTGTGGCTGCCCCATCCCTGGCAGTGTTCAAGGCCAGGTTGGACACCGGGGCTTGGAACAACCTGCTCTAGTGTGAGGTGTCCCTGCCCATGGGACAGGGGGTTGGAACTGGATGATCTTAAGGTCCTTTCCAGCCCAAACCAGTCTGGGATTTGATGAATTTTAGCACAGACCAGTTCACCTCTGTACATTGTGCTAGCAGGATCCAGCCATGGACCATGCAGAAGAACAGGTTACTACAATGGGCTGGGTAACATCCTACCTTTTTCCTTATGGAACATTATTTTTCCAACTTGGATGTTTCCAGTGGCGTGGTTCACCAGCCAGCCACACACATGGGTTGGTCAGCACAGGCACCCATCAGTGGGGCCACAAATCTGTGATCCCCCAAGGCGGCAACTTCTGTGCCATCAAATCACTCCCCATGCTCACATGGCAGACTGCTGGCAGGAGCAGGTAAAGCAGCCTCTCTCATAGCCAGAAACTAGTTCTTGTTAATTAAACAAAAAAACTAAACCCCAAACCCCAAAACTTAAAAAGTACTGTCTTAGAAAAATCTGTACTCTTCGGGAAAGTGAGAAGCAAACTTAATTTATATGGCACATAAGTACTCCACCAACCTGACTTTATACAGAGCAAAAATTGGAACCCTTACATATAAAGAAACCTACTTCTTGTTATAAAATTAGCTTAACACCATATCAACTCACAACAAAAAGCAGAAACTTTTACATATGTATCTATTATTTATGAGTCGGAGCCAAAATGGATAACAGATATAGCAGCAACACAGAAGTACTTTACTACAGGGCAGCCTGGGAAAAGGGATAGATATCTTACCATAAAGTGTATTTAGAAAACCAGTTCTGTGACACAGGATCCACAGACAGAGCTGTCCTGCCATAAAGAATTCATTATTTACAAATAGACTACAGAACACTCCATTTGAGATGAAGTACCATAAATAATTCATGCTCAACATGTGTCAGAAGAAAAAGCAGTGGCATTTTCTACACAGGCATTGCCACTGTGGGGACAAGAAGTGCAATTCATTAATTTTTAAGGTGTTAAATTGCACATATGAATTTCATTTTCATCCCTGTAAATAATATCTTGGGAACACTGCCCAGTGTTGCACAGTTCTACCTTGTGTCCTCTGTTCCCACCCAAAGAGGCAAATCCAGAGGCAGGCAAGAAACTCAACCAGCGTAACCTCCATCCCGGTGTGGAAACACTGGGCAACAGCTCACACAAAAGGCATGCCCCAAGTCTGACACTGCAATGGAAACATGCCTCTATCCGAAATTAGATTAAGACAAACTTTATTTCATATGGGTAAACAGTCACCGGAGAGGAGAGAGTCCAGTTACCACTGAGATGGAATCAATCTGGAAGGGTCCCCAGAGCACTAGTTCTTCATTTTCCACGATCTGCAGAAATTCATCTCTTTCCCACAAGATAAAGCAAAAAACACATGTAAAACCCTTGCTCCTAAGTTTGTTCTTCTCTCGGTTCCACTCGTACCATTCTTTCTTGCAGCAGGATACCTGCATGGATGCAGAACTTCATTTGTCTGACTCCTTTTGTGTCCTTAAAGAAAAACCCCCAACCCTCAAGTACTGGGTAAAACACCAACCAAACAGAAACGCCCCTCAGAACTCTCCCTGCAGATGCCCTTGTCCACACGGTGTGCCGTCAAGGGCTTACATTCTGTTTTCTCCCTTTTAAGCCATGAATCCAAACCCAGCAGATTTGTGGAAGAGGGAAAATAAAGAACCAAGCAGAAAGCTGGCCAGTCTACTGGCAATGGTAGGGGGATAAACACGAGCACAAACCCCCGACTCGGCTGGTCCATCACGCACAGCATCAGCTGGTATCTATCCACCTCCCACAGACCCGGAAAGCGTTGTAATTGGAACCATTGTAATTACCTTGACCTTCTACCCAGGGTGTGCCACTGACCTACATGCACATGTGTTACTTGAAGTCCAGAACACATAAATATCAGCAATAAACTCCCTTATTAAAAACATGCAGTTCTAACTCTCAAGCAAGTGATCAAGAATCCACCACATCCAAAGGGAATTCTTTCAGTGAGTAATTTATCCTACTTAATAATTTGTGTGTTACAACTAGTCCAGATTCATCTGGTTTCTACTTTCAGCTATTCAATCTCATTACACCTCCTACTAAACCAAAGAGCTTCAACTTTCTTTCCCCCATAGATCTTCACAAAATACAACTCAGCTTCACTTAAAGCAAGGCAGGCTTTTTATTTCAAATAAATAAATAAATACCCAACAGTAAAACAGGTTTTCCAACTGTAATTGATCTCTCAGCTCTCTGAAGCCTTTTTCTTCCTTTTTAATTTCTTTTTCCTAAAGCAGGCACACAAAAACTGGAGCCCATAATCCAGTAATGATCCTGAGCCAGTGGTAAAATACTGTATACTCCTACAGGACACGCTTGGCTCTTGCATCCAAAGACCACGTCCATTCTTTTAGTAATGCTGCAAAGAGGCAGTATTTTGTGAGCTTTTCACCATCACCCAAGCTCCTTTCCAGTGTAAACTGTCCTCCAGACTGTAGCAAGCCCTTTCCTCTGTACAACATGCAGAGATGAACTGGTCTGTGCTAACATTCATAGAATCACAGACTGGTTTGGGCTAGAAAGGACTTTAAGGTCATCCAGTGCCAACCTCTTCCCACGGGCAGGGACACCTCCCACTAGAGCAGGTTGCTCCAAGCCCCTGTGTCCAACCTGGCCTTGAACACTGCCAGGGATGGGGCAGCCACAGCTTCTCTGGGCACCCTGTGCCAGCGCCTCACGACTGGAAGGATAAGGGAACAAACAGACTGTTCTTCAGGAATGCAATATAACATGTTTTACAGATACACGCTGTGTCCATACGAAAAGGAAATTAATCCTGTGTGACAAAAGACATGTCATTATCTGCCATAGCCCTAGTTCTCAATGGCATTTTCAAATTTAAGAAGAAATAACTTTGTTCAGTGTAATTACCAGCAATATTGAAATAAGTTATCTCAGGTCTATCGACTAAAGGCTTGTAGTTCCTTCCCTTTCCAAATAATCCCATTGCCTCATCACCCATTTATATTCACTGCCATCATTTCTCTATTTGCTTCAGACATGTAGATATACGTTACGTGTGACAGAAGTCCCAGTATAAAACATGTTCCTCTACAGAAGTGCTGAAGAGCACTGGGCATATATCTGATGCCCTCAAGAGCAACCATATGCCATACTGTTGTATGCTCGTCCATTCTGAACACTGGACACAGTATTTTCCACCTTCACTTTCCCCTCCCAGAAGAGCTTCATGAGTTAAAACATACTCTGGTTAAGTGAAATCAGGATTGTGGTTTGTTGTTTTGGTGGAGTTTTTAATGTAGTATCTAATAAAGCATCAGCAACATTAACATTATGGTTATTAGTTTACTTAATATGATGATGTTCCATTAGACAAAAGATAATACAATTGTAGGCTGGAAATTAACTATAGAAACATGTTGATATGGTTATATGGAGTCATGAAACTTTTTCAAACGCAGGAGCACTGTGTCTACAATACAATTTAAACAAGTTAACTTATTTCAACTGTATATGTATAATGAACTTTTGCTCTATGCTGTCATTCTTCCAAAACAAAAATGTTTGTTTTGGGTTTTATATACAATAAAGCATTTAATGACCATTAAAAAAAAGCTATAGTTGAAGCTGAGTCAGAACAACTTGTCAAAACATAACGCTTCTTGAGATTTCAGCTCAAAAAGAAGAATTCCTATCATTATTAAATGGCAGTAGTATTTGTAGACAATAGTATCAGTGTAGTTGTACTACTTTTGCTTTTCTGGAGTAAGAGAACTTCTGATCTTTTAGACAAAGAGTGCCAGCATTGCAAGAGTGTGCTGGAAAAGCAGCATGCAGAAAGAGCAGCAAGAACAGAAGAGTCTGCATCCATCGTCACAACAGAGCTGGGTGTCAGCTGATGTTACAGCCTGTATGAGAGGACCCCCTTGAAAAGCAGGGGTCTAGACACAAAACTCAAGTACCCTGTGCTATTTTGCTCATAGGGATTTATTTAGGGCATGGCAACACCATAATGTAGACTTAAAAGGTGTTCTTTTCCAGGCTAAAGTTTAATAGAGCTTTAACTTTTTAACAAAGGTCAAAGAAGTTTCAACACATCTCCTTCGGTTAGCATGGCTTTAGTAAAACCAGTATAGCCCTTTGCTGAACCCCAGTTCAATTGCAGAATTAATTACCAGAATTCATTATCAGCCACAAAGCCTTCCCTAGGACATTTAACTGACTAGCTAAGAACAGAGCTCATGTCAAACTGAAGTGTTTCACTGGTCAGAACTCACAACAGTCACCAACTTGCCCATCAGAAGAACACCCCGATCATCATGTGGCCGTTCCTACATAGCAAAGGAATCGCTTCTCTGAATAAGGGGGGTTTGGTTTAGGGGTGTGTGTGTTGTGTGTTTTGACCTTCATGACCAAGCTAAAAGGGGATGGAGCAGTTTCCTCATTTCTGAGCACATTAGTATCCCAAGCAAGGGAGAGGAAGGGCTTTCACCTCTCGCCTGCTCACTGGAAGCTCACACCCCACTGTTACCAACTAAAACCACCGAAATAAAGCAGAAAGCTCCAGCCACCTGAGAAAACATGAATCTTTCCCATTCTTTGTGAGCTGGCTTAAAAATCACAGAATGGTTTGTATTGGAAAGAACCTCAAGATCTTCTAATTCCAGCCTCACACTAGACATGTTGCCCCAAACCCTGTCCAACCTGGCCTTGGATGGAGTATTTACCACTTCTCTGGGCACCCTGTGCCAGCGCCTCAGCACCCTCACAGGGAAGAGCTTCTGCCTTAGCTCTAACCTGAACTTCCCCTGGTTCAGTTTGAACCCATCACCCCTTGTCCTGTCGCTCCAGTCCCTGATGCAGAGTCCCTCTGCAGCATCCTTGTAGCCCCCTTCAGACACTGGAAGCTGCTCTGAGGTCTCCACGCAACTTCTCTTCTCCAGGCTGAACAGCCCAGCTTCACGTGAACCAAGTGACTTTTGTAAGCCCACATCAAGCCTGTGGCAGAGGAAGCAGAGCCCAGCAAAGGCAGAGACACTCCTAAGCTGGGGACAGATCAGACACGGCAGCAAAGACATCCCCCTACTATGAAAAATGCCTGCATCTCAGCAACACCCAGCACAGCACATAAAGGCATCGCTTGAAAGGACGACCCTACTGCGGACATGCAGCTGCTGGTTGTTATTCTGCTGGCAGGTTGCACGTTCACCTTTTGCTCAGCTTCTGAAGTACAATCCAAGTGGTAAAGTAGGCTGAGAAACTGTTTCTTGTAACTTCACATTTCTAATATAGGTTCCAGGCAGTCACTCCGCTCTGCGCTTGCCTTTTGTGGTTGCATGTATTTCCTATTTAAGAAAAGGGCTATAGCAGTTGCTGGTTTGTCACATTCTCTTCAAATAAAGAGGCTGAGCAGCAGCTTCCTCTGCTGTGCATTACTCTGCATTGGTTAACGCTCTCTTCCCTCTCACTCCACTCAGAAACGCTCAGCCACTTAAAAAGCTGATTTACAGACATGAGGCAACAAGATGAAGGATTTCAAAATCACATCCATGAGGACAGTCCATGGGATTTTCCCCTCCATACCTTGATTTCAACCCTTCCTTCTTCCATCTGCACTTTCCAGCTCTTTCAAAATAACGAGCAACCATTTCTCCATCTTCACAAATTTGGCACATTTCATTTTCCTTGTCATTTGAGAGAGACTCACAAACTATTTGGTATTAATAGTAAGAACACTGTGTACTTTGTAAAGCTTTATTCAAAGCATCCTGTGATCTTCCCCTGAAAGCATTAATTTGGCACCTTCACAGAACTACTGAGGCGCGTATTATAATACATCGCACATAGGTGGAAGCTCAGAGGCACTCTCGGGCTGAAGTGACTTGCTCCTGGGCTACCCACCAGAACTCAGAACAGAAATGCACGCTGTATTTCAGTGTTTCTGGCCAACGCTTGCTCCAGTGCTTCCTGCCCCACATCTAACTTCAGAAGTCGTCTCTTTCCTCTTCTATTACCACACCTACACAAGTCTCTGGGAGAACTTCCCAGACATCTTTTTTTCTTCCCCAAGGATTTCCTGAGATCAAGTAATTAAATCATGAAGGAAGAAGTTCATCACCTGCTAAGGAAACTACTTATACAAACAGCATTCCCACCAACAGCAACTTGTATGGCTGTGTTTCTACATCCCAAATACCATCCCCAGTGGCTGAACACGAAAAGCTGATGTTAACCCCTTCCAGATGAAAAGAATACTCGCAGGGTTTCCCTGCATAAGTGAGACCGCAGGTAAATCACCATATAAAACTCCATTTGTTTTAAATGGGAGAAAAAGGACCTAGGTGGTCAGTCTCTCCTCCTGTGTATTCTTCAGATACACTTTTATGTAATTGTATAACAGTATTTCTTTACTATGAAAAAAATAAACATATATGAAAGAGGAAAAACAACCAGAAAAGGATTAATACTTTAATATTATGGCAACATCTGAAAACATAAGGAAATCATTCCAAACTTCATCAGTAGTGAAAACCAGAATGACATATGAAGGCGGCGGTGGGCTAAGCAAATGTGAACTTGTCCCGCATGACAGACAAGCACAGGAGCTCCTAACTTTATGGGATTCAGTAGTGCTTGAAGAGCATTACCTGGTTCGATTCTTGCACCAGGATCCATCAACATGACACCCGGGGACACAGCCCTCTTTCTTGTTTTAATAAAAGTGCTTAAATAATGCAAGAGAATACCTTGTCATTAACCAGCTATGGTTCTGCTGAACAGTAGCCACTGCTGCTTTTACTCAAACCTCATGCACTAACAGGTCTCACCAGAAACCAGTAACAGAACTTTGGATTATCCCACAGCCAACCCTTAGGTATCTTCTATAATTCAAATTAAACAATAGCTTTTTACCTCTTTTTATGTCTCAAGTAGTCAGAGCCACAAAGCATTTCCAGGCTCCACTCTTCACTAGGGTATTCAGAGCATGCCGTTTCATCCCTTTCACTCCCTCACGCTACCTCTAGAAACTAGAGGAACAAGCACACAGCCTCACCTTGCTCCAGCCCTCAAACCAGAGCTGAAGAACAACAGCTAATCTCTCCGAGTAAGTGACACATGGAACACACATTTCCTAGAGAGAAAATGCAGGCACCCCTCAATGGCTCTCCAACAGCCTCTCTTGGTAGAAATGGGAAGTTTTCTAGGCAGCATGGTCCATCCGGAAGTTCATCAAGGACAAAATTACACAGCAAGGTGCAGAGGTACATGCCAAGTGCATTTTTCATGTTTTTCAACCAGTAAAAACCTGTTGGATATTCTCCTAGCACAGTGTCAAAAACTCTTACTTCAATGCAGTTTTATTTGTGGGATTGATGGTGCAACTAGTTCAGCTTCAGAGAACACTTCTAGCGAAGACTTCGGCATCACCCCCTCTTAACGCTACAAAAGTATGTTAAGCTACAAGCCAGCAGCAGAAAGCAGAGAGGAAAAGGCAGGAGATAATTTGTTCTTCCAAGTTGTCTATTCAAGAAACCCAGAGAAAGTTTAAGTGTGACACAGTCAAATCTACTCATTTGCCAGAGAGTGTATGTTTTTCCTTTGTATAAGAAAGAGCATGCAAACGTTAGAGTAACACAAGTTTTCAAACTAGCGATGCACAGCATCAAAGTGACACTACTAATATTCATTAGAGGTAAAATTCATCTGAGCCTATACGAGACAGACCAAACACAGAGCACTCCCTGACCATCAGCAGATAGCTTTGTGGTGGGAGGGTACCTTTACTCAAGGCTTCCCACACTGCCATAAACAGGTTACTCGAGTCACTTCAGAAATAGCCAGAGCGAGATGCATAAAATGAGGCTGTGTACAACATCCCTATAAGAAGTAAAGGTCTTGTCCTTCTGAGGCCTAAGAGGTGTGTTCAAATACTATACTCGCAGGCCACCTTTACAATATATCATGAAAGCAGTATATGGTTAAGGCTCAGCATTTGAAAGCAAAAGGCTAATGAAGTACTAAAGCAGAAAGCTTTTTTTCCTCCTGATAAAATGGAGGAGGAAAAACAGACCCAACCCTGTTGGCACACTCTGTAGACAAATTCCTTTTGTCAATTTATTAACTTTTTTTCTTCCTCCTGTTTAACAAAATTACTTCAACAGTGTAAAAGTTGGCAACGCTGAGAAGGAAAGTTGCTCTATTCCTTCTTGGTAAGCAGTGCAAATACACACACAAAACCCCCCACCCACAGGATATGGAGAGCTATTCATTTAGGTTTAGCCAAGTCTTTGTGAGACTGTACCTTTTGACTATTACTTGATGGTAAATGTGCAACTGTCTGGTACTTACTCTCATAAAAGAACTAGACCAAAAGAAGTATCAACATTCAATTTTACCTCCAAAAAAAGAACACAAGCAGTATGAACACAATTGTCTAGAAAAATGCCACTTAGCAAAAACAAAACAACTACACCCCCACACACATGCAGTATTTAAAACAAAGATCTCCAAGATGTAATTCTGCTCACACAAAACCAAACTGCAACGTACAAGAAGTTCAGTTTAGGGATTCAAAACCCTGTCAATGTTATTTCTAATGACATGTACCCCACTTCTTGTATTTTTGGGGGCCTGTCCATTGCCATTACCAGGCATCTGGAAGAAAATATTAAACCACTTCTTGTCACCTCCGCAGAACATGAAACCTGGAGCAAGGGTAAGCAAAAACCAAATCAGGTTATTTTTTGGTAAAGTGTATTTTTCACTGGGTATAGTTTATCTGAACAACAGCTGGTTTTAATGCAGCAATAACACAAAGTTGCAAACTCCTAGGAATAAACAGAGAACCATGAGGGTTTCCCTTAGGGAATTGCATTTGGGAAGGCAACAATCCTGTAAAATGACTGGGTGTCATGGCACACACAGTATAGATATTAAGCCACCTGCATGAGTCTGCAGCTAAGCAAGGAAACACAGCCTCTAGACGGGCAAGAACATTATTTGTACAAGGCAATGCAGGGAGGGACAGTATTATCTAAAGAACAGTAAGAGCGTGGGCAATGTGCATTTCTGGTCTATTCACTTCAGAAAAGAAAATACCACAAGAACAGTGAAAGATTCAGAAAATACATCTTATATCACATGTTTTTAAAGTCTGCATATTTGGCCTATCAAAGAGGATAATGGTTATCAGCGACTTATCGACAAAGCAGCCAAATGTCTCTACCAAATTTACTCAGAAGATGAAGATTACATTAGCCAAAACTAGACCCCAAAAACATACTGCTGGGCAGAGGGAAAAGTTTCGGACAGAATTCATCTCCTCTGCCCGACTGTCCGTAGTTACAGTTGATTGCTAGGACATGTGCTATGCTCAGAAACTCATCAACAGCAAGCTTGCAGCAGTATCCACTCTCTACCTTATCCAGCTGACTAAAATCCTGTAGAATTCCTTTGGCATTTACATCTTCCCCATCCTCAGCAATGCTATCCATTCGGAAATACACCCCTCTGCACCTAGGTAACTGGAACCAACGTGGCTCTTGAGGCACACCTATTTCGGAAGCACTGGCTGCTCCCTACACATCATCAGAATCTTAAAAATCAAAGTCAATTTGTCTTCAAAGTGCTCCACAGCCACAGGTCAGGGTATTGAAGGCTTTTCCCAGAGCTCCAGGACAGTCTGGGGTCCACCATTCTGCTGCTCTAGCTCCCGTTAACTGGTGCTGGAGACACATTTTTGCGTGGCTAAATGAGGAACACGAGGTGATTTCCAAGTAGAATCACTCAGGGCAGATCTGAGCACCAAAGCTTATGATACCCATATCTTCCTCTCTCCACTTTTTAACTCATAGCAACTTGTACTAAACAAACACACCGGGACAATGCACTTTATTACATCCTTCCACGGATGAAGAGAAACAAAAGAAGTGTGACATACTACTACTACAAGCGTGAACAAAACACATAAAGAACTTCCATAGCACAAAACAGAATTGCCCGAAATCCTTCTGGAAGGAAATTGCTGTGATTTACAACTAGGACATGTCTCCTTCTGTCATTTATAGTCGGAAGTAGTCAGGAGTGGCCATCTCTGTAAAGTAACAACAGAAGTTATAGATTCACAGTAGAAATTACTGAGAGTTCACGATTTGTGCTAGCAAGAAAGGATGAGCAGATACCAGAGGCTCATTCTGAAGACAGAAGTATTCCACAGATACATTTTCCCAAACTAAAGCCCATTCCTTGGGGTTTATGAAGTTTGTAAGTCATGAGTAGTCCATCATTTCAAGGTGTGCTGGTGAGCACCAAAAGGGCAACCAGAGAGTAAACCAGAGTCACAGCTGGCTTTGCCACTTGGCTGCAGACAGGCACCCACCCAGCAGGAACACCAACTGCTGTCTGCCCCATGCAACCCCACCACACACATGGTGGACTATGGAGAGTCCTCAGCTCCTCACACATCAGCTCTTCAACAGGAGCAGGGAGTTACCACCTGGAGTTGTAGGTCAATCATGAACCAAGAGATCACATATTTTTGTGGGAGATTAACAGCAAACACCCTTCTGCTGTCCTCAGAGCTCTGTCTGGTACCTTAACTAATATTCTTCTTTAATTTAAACATCAAGAGGGCATCAAGTTTAATCACATATGTGAATTTTGCACAGCCTGCACACAGAATGGGCTTCGGAGAGAAAAGCAGAGCAGTTCTGTATCTCGCTACACCAGCGGCAAACTCCTTAGCCTTATTGCTAGGGCTTCACCTTCAGCCTCAACCACAGTTTCCT
This sequence comes from Nestor notabilis, assembly GCF_000696875.1. Classification (NCBI taxonomy): domain Eukaryota; kingdom Metazoa; phylum Chordata; class Aves; order Psittaciformes; family Psittacidae; genus Nestor; species Nestor notabilis. The sequence continues at coordinate 35,237 of NW_009924435.1, read as the reverse complement.
TTTTAACTCCATCTGGCACCCTGTCTTTAGTTCGTTGAGGAAAAGTTCAAGATGAAGAGTGGACAGTCAGTAAGGGAGTTGCAGAGAGGAAGGAAAAGGGGAGGAGAGGGGACTAAGATTCAGATTGTCGGTAGTGGTGGTTACCCAGAGTCAATCTGATCTGTTTCATAAGCTAACAGGAAAAAACAAAACAGTCCCCACAACCTTCTTTTGTTCTTGGAACCAGGGTTTCTTAAACGATCGAAGTCCTCTCCATACCAGTGGTAACAATACACAGCAAGGCCTTCGCATCTGCAGCACAACAATTACTTATTTCCACAGTAAGTTCCAGAGGAGTATCATGTCTCTGAGCTCCGGTCACACCACATCAGAGGAAGAATACAGAAGGGAACGTCCAGCCAGGGCACTGGGCTCCATGATGAGTGGCAGTGGTGATGCCCGTGTCACCCTGCTCTCGTGGGCACCTACCCTGATGTGGAGCTGCAACCCCCAGGGTCTGCCCTGATGCTTCTCTTGTGCCTGTTGGAGCCCAGAGAACTTGGGTCAGGAAAATAAACCCTAAGGAGAAGCCAGAGGCGGTGGGTTTTGCCAGGTTTAGTACCCTGCATAGTACCCTTCACCCTCAGTGGGGTGTAGGACGGGTGACATGCATCTTAAACTGCAATGCTAAACTACACCCCATCTTGTTTGTGCTTCACCTACTCCAAAGGGAACTTCAGATCAGCTCACTTCTCAAGCAAAAGCTGAAATGGCTCTTCCCATCTTAGCTTCAATGTGCATTTTACAGTAACGATTTCAGTTTCTCTGAATTTCTTATTCAGGAGTGCAGAGCTACGTATATCTCGCAGAACCAGCCAGCTCACAAGAACATTCTACAGCAAAAGGTGGCCTTTTTTATAAGGGTAGTTTGAAAAGCATTAAACAGGCTAATTTCCCATCTCGATTTTTATAGAAGCAACACAATTCTTATAACAAGCAGAAGGGGAACCCAGTGTGACAGAGGTGGGGAGTGGGAAGTGAGCATTCCACTTTTACATTAGAAGCATAACCACAGAAATTTGCGTTTCATAACATGATTAATCTTAATTTACATATAAACTTACATCTAGGCCTCTGTCACATTAGCTGAATGTATTCCACTGCTTTCTATCTGCTGCCCGGTACCTGCCTATACGGAGTTCTCCAGACATTCCTTCCAACTCACTTGATCCTTTGAAGCTGACAGTTATCTACACATTCAGGCACTGAAGTAATTTATTCTTTTAGAAGTGTTAAGCATGTACAACTTGCAACATCATATTGTGCAAATATTCAAAATTTCTGGAAGAAAAAGGAAAGGAAAACGCATTTACCTTGATGTCTACATTAACATAGATATTCCCCCCCTCAACTTTGTTACCTAAAGGCTTTTCCTTATGCATGAGAGATTTCCCATTTTCGTCCCTGCGCTTCCAAAGTACTTCCCACATCGTGACAAACAGCTAAATAACACAAGCAAAAGAATTCAAATTACCTGTTACCATTTGATTAAAATTAACTTTCTTATTCTGAAAGCTTTTTCTAAGATGGCTTCTATGGAGACAAAACTATTCATAGGCAATGTCAAAGGAAGTTACTAAAAGTCATGCAGCAGCAATGCAAGAGGTTTGCACTGATGCGCACTAACACAAGAAATCACAACGCACCAGTTTAGAAAGGAAGAATTCCTGGACTATGGTTCAGTTTAGTCCCACAAAAATCAAGGGTTACTTCCAGTAAAAAGCAACACCACACCGAAAATGCAAAGGAACACAAATACTTCAGTGAGTTACTCTAGTTCTGCATGTGTTAAACTGGGGTTTACACTGCCAAGACTTGTTAAAAAGAACAACCAGAAAATGTTTGCAAAACATATTGCTCTTATGAAGTGCATTAACAGCTATTAATAATACACATCAATCTACTGCTTTTCACATAATCAATATTAATTGGCAACCTAATTTGGACCTGTTAAGGCAAGCAACATTGGAGCTGCAATTCATCAGGTTTAAGCTAACAGTGGGTGAAAATAGGCCTGATAACAGTTACTTCCTTGTCATTTCCTTCCAAAAATGACACAATGCTGTTTCAGTGATCAAAGTCATCTTTATCTCATAAATGTACCTCTGAAAATAGATTAGGCCTTATTGGAAGATTTTATATGTATTACCCAAGCTATTGGGCTCATGTGAAACTTGACTTGCAGTTCACAAGGGTCCTGGGTTCCTCTAAGATAAAGGCACAGAGAAACACAGGGGAAGGAAAAGAAAATACTGGGTGAGAGGTCTGGCACCTCTCAACGTTGCTGCAAGCTTGCCAAGTCTCAGAATTTCATCACTGGGCTTCAGGCATGTTAAAAGAGCTATTACCCATTTGCTTTAAATCGACCCCATCATGTAATCAATAGGATGGATGCCAAAAGCCAGTCATTACATGGAAGTCACCATAGCTAGGATTAAAACAGGATTATTCCTTGCAGAGACTGGACCATGTCCCATTGCTTTAAAGAGGACTAAAGGATAGCAAGCCCTTTAATTGCAACGGCAGCAAGAAACGTGGGAGTGCTTCAGAAGAAGGAACAGCAGGGAATGGGTCAGGAAATATCCATGATAACTCTAAGTGACCAAGGGAAAACACGGACAGCAGGCAGAGTGTCGTGGTTTAAGCCCAGCCAGTAACTCAGGACCAGAGGATATGTTTGGAGCAGGATCCAAACATGATCGGCCTATTCCAGATAGCAGCCTATCTGGAAGGATGGAAACCCAAATGTAAGTGGGGAGAGGGAATGCAGAAAGGGAGCAGAAGGTTAAATAAAGTAACACCGATGCCACAGTAGTAAAGGATAGTTGAAATGATGACGGACACCCAACAAGTGCAGTCTTGAGAAGAAGCACGACCAGGACAGCCACTTCTTGTGACACATGAAGACTGGGAGTGGGAGAGTGGCACTTCCCCAGCCCAGGCTGACGGGAAAGGGACAAACGAGGCCCTCTCAGAGAAAGGAGAATGAGATCCACACATTCATAGCTCACGAGTAATTTCAACCCTGAGAAGGCATCTCAGAAAACAAGGATATAATATTTTCCTCTAGAGCTGCAAGAAGAGAGCTGGTGGGAAGTGCTGCTGATTCCTCCCAGAAATTCATTTTAAAGGCAGTCCTGCGATTGCTGGGGATCTGGCTCACACTCTGTACACACCTGGGGCTGGTAATAAAGCTGTGGCGAGAGAAGGTGTCGTGGCCTCAAGCTGCAGAACTCGCTAGAAACAGAGCCTCCTCGGTGGTGGTTTTATGAGGAAAGGGGAGAGCAACCTCACCCCAGGAGAGACAGTACAACAGCAGCCAGCTGTGCCGCAGGAGCTGCCCATGTTACAGCACATAGATTTGTCAATACCCACTTCACAGAACAGCATTTAAAATTAACTAATAAAGTAACAAGCAACAGGACAAGAGGAAACAGCCTCAAGCTGCCCCAGGGCAGGTTTAGCTGGAGCTGAGGAACAATTCCTTGCCCAGAGGGTGCTCAGGCATTGGAACAGGCTGCCCAGGGCAGGGCTGGAGTCACCGTCCCTGCAAGTGTTCACACCCCGGGTAGACGAGGCCTCAGTGCCAGGGGTCAGTGGTGGCCTTGGCAGGGCTGGGGAGCGGTTGGAGTCGATGAGCTTAAAGGTCTTTTCCACCCTGGTTGATTCCATGATAGAATCATACATTGTATGAGGAGAGCACACAGACGGAAGCGGCGATGCCACGGTGGGCACCGCACAAACCCCAGTGGCAGATGTGCGATGGGATGGCAGCTGGACCGCCTTCATGCACGGGGATGCTGGCACAGGGCAGGCGGAACACGCTCTAAGAAGTCTTGAAAGCAGCTGTAATTACCCACTCTTCGAGCACAGGGAGACTGGTTGGAACACGTGAAGAAGCTAGTTTACATAACAAACGAGGTATGCAAGTGAGGTGCTCTGCGTAACAACTGCAGACAGAAAGACCTCTCACCTGAAGAGCTGAACTTCACCAACTGTACACATACAAGACCACCTCCAGTAGAGGCTAAGCTTTGAAGTATAATATTTGTAACACAATTTAACACAGGCAGGAAAGAGGGTATTCTGAATGGACAAAATGCCTCACACTTGCAAAAAACAAAACACCAAACCCTAAGCAGCAAGCAAATCTTTGATTCTTGCATACCCCACACAGTGCCAAGATCTATTTTCACAGGTTTCAGTTCTTGCTTGGACAGCCACCCTACAAAGGGTAACTCTACTTAGGAAACAAAACTTAGAGGGGAGGGAACCAAAACCAAACTAAAAACCCCCCAAGAGTGTCTACAAGAGCTAAATCTCCGAATCCAAGGAAAAAAAGTGATTTAATCCTGGTCCTCATACCATGACATCATGCATTTTGCTGTTTGCATGCATTACCAATTTCCAACCAACAGCCAAAAAGAACAATAGGTATTTCTGAGGCCTGTAAACGGCACAGAGCTCAGGAAAGCAGAAGACATCAAATGAAACACATAAGTGAAAGGGCTGCACAGTCGCAGGCTGGATCGTAGCTTTGAAAGACAGTGACAATCCCTGTGTAATACTACTGCTATGTTTGGCTGTTGTTTGAATATGGTATCCCAACACCTAAGGGTTTTAAAGACATGAATTCCTCTCTTACCAGTAGAAATGTCTAAAGCAGAAACCAAGAGAAAAAGTGTCTAAACACTGCCTTTTAAAAACACTGCTATTAAAAGAGGCAAAACAAAAGAAAACCAAACAGCAGCAAACCCACGGCTTCCTTCAGCACATTAGTGACAGCAAAGACTCATTTCAAACTCAAACCTAGAGTTTTTCTGCTCATGTATACTCTGCCCTAACAAAAACAGTCCCAGTTTGAAAATACTGCAACAGGAAAAACAAGTTTTAAAAGAATAGAAGTTAAACAGCTCGACGATGTTTTTACCTTTCGTATGTCTGAGGGGAAGAGGGGAGGAAGGAGGCACATGCAGAATCTCAAAACTGAACAAAAACTTTTCGACCTCATCTGTTACTTTATAAGAAGCTCTAAAATTGCAGGATAAGTGCGACCTATCTTGCTAAGCCCCGTGCCTGGAAAGGCATTTGTGTCTTCTGGGCTTTGTACGTCAGTTCACCAGCAGAAAGGACTAGGACATAAGCTGTACACATCAGAGAGAGCCTGTGCTTGGAGGGTCACATGCAGATGGAACTTAAAAAGTACATAAATCACTTTATTTGCAGGGTTCTGTCAGGGCAAGAAACGGTTGTCTTCAACCTGAACAACAAACCAGCGAGACTGTTTTGTGTAGGAAGATGTTAATCTTACCCTCTCTCTCTTACCTTATCAGACACATCTCCTCGTCCTATTCAGAATCCAGCAAGTCATAAAATTCCATCTGTAACAAAAGGAAAAGTCTATTAATACCTCCTGATAACCTCACAAAAGGCTAAGAAGCAGTTCAAGGCAAAAAAATAAATGTTTAGCTGCCATTCCAGTATAATCTAGTCCCCAGGCAAGTCGCCCTCCCGTCTGCAGCAAACGGGGAAACCTGGATAGAAAGGTATTAAATATGTTGTAACACGT
>NW_009924435.1:0-29598 GCF_000696875.1 Nestor notabilis | reverse complement strand
CTTCCTCCTGCAGCAGGGGTAACAAAGGTGGCCAAAGCATACAGGTTGGCCTGCCGAGTCATAAATAAGTCTGCAGCATCCTCTCATTAAATTAAATGACCATCAAATTACATAATGTGAATGGCTGTAAAATAAGCTCCGTGGTAATGGCTAGAAGTAATGACGGCGATGTTATACATCATGGAGACAGATTTCCAGCAGTGTATCAAACCTGGGTAGGCAGCACCTTTTATCTCCAGGCCAAGAAACTGTCAGCATCCAGCCTTCCTTAAATACAGCAAAGCAGGCAAGAAATGTATGGAACAAAGCTCTCGTGCATGAGCAAGTACATCTAATTTCTTAACACCTTTAAAAACCCAAACCAATGTAAAAAAGATGGTTTTATAGTATAGGTAAACACAAGGCAGTCTGGCATACCTGGTATCAGAGGAAAGAGTACCACAAATCTAATCAGTAAGTCTGCAACCTTGGAATTGTCAATAGAATTGAGAGTCACAAAATCATAGAACCAATAAGGTTAGAAAAGACCTTTAAGATCATCCAGTCCAACCGCTCCCCAGCACTGCCAAGGCCACCACTGACCCCTGGCACTGAGGCCTCGTCTACCCGGGCTGTGAACACTTGCAGGGACGGTGACTCCAGCCCTGCCCTGGGCAGCCTGTTCCAATGCCTGAGCACCCTCTGGGCAAGGAATTGTTCCTCAGCTCCAGCTAAACCTGCCCTGGGGCAGCTTGAGGACGTTTCCGCTTGTCCCATACCCTGCGCCTTGGGAGCAGAGACTGACCCCTCCTGGCTCTATCCTCCTGTCAGGCAGTTGCAGAGAGTGATGGAGTCAGGCTTGAATGAACACTTTCCATGGCACTATTAAGAAACGGAGACATGACCTGCAACCCAGCCAGTCCACAAGACACTGGGGCATTAGAGAGACGTCCTGTCTGGCAACTCTGAAAACCGTAAGAGTCTACCTAGAGTGAGAAATGTGAATCAAGGATCTGAAAAATCAACCAAACCAACTCCTCCACACACCCTTTCAGCCTTTTCAGCATCCTGCCCACAAGCCCTAGAAGCCTGTTAGTTCAGTGCCAGGCTGGAAAAGGCCAGAGATGTCTAAGTGAAATGGCACACTGTATTAGAGAATACTATTTAAAACAAACATAAAACAAACAGCCACCCTTAGTTTTTCAATCCACTTATCTGGGGAGAGATATGACAGGAATTTGAAGCAAATAGTTTTCATGTTTGCTTACTCTTCCTGTAGTGATGCTACTAAAAGCATCCCTGTGCCAAAAGCACAATGCTAGATTAAGAGAAAACACTGTGGTTTAGTTGTCTGACATCAGTTTGCACCCTCCTTCACCTTCCTTGGACACTGAGCAGCGTGATGACAACAGACCCAGTGGGCACCACTGGTGCTCTGCACCATGGAAAAGTGGCATCCTTTATAACACCCTTCGTCGTGCTGTGCTGCCATTTCCCTGCCAGCAAACAGGGGTAGCAGCACACGGGCCACCAGCCAGGAGGGAAGCCGTGCTCGAAACTACCTGCTGTGGGACGCTTCTCTTTTTCCCTGTTAAGTGCACACATTAATCTACACTTTCAGTGCTAATAATAAACATTTCATGCAGAAAATACCATTTTCTCATCTTCTACTAATGACAATTTCTTTTTTGCCATTACCAGAACAATATAATAACATACTTCCACCACTGTGGGATTTTTTGGGGATTCTTTTTGGGTTTTTTTTTGTTTTTATGAAGAGATCTTTTGTCCATCTGACAGAAAGATTTGAACAAAGAGAGCCACTGCCCAAGAGCCCACTTGACTGTCCCTACCCTCCTATTCCTCTGTCAACCCAGTGAAATTTCTCAGAGCACAACCTCTTCCTGGCTATTTTCAGAGAAACTGCAGCAATCCTACCAGAACAATGGGGAAGTTTGTTTTACTCAAAGAGTAAATGTTTTGCAGCCTCCAATGTAAATATTTTAATTAATGGAGGTTTTTTTAACTCTCTACTGCCTTACTTGTGTTCACATCCACAAGAGCTATCAGCACAGAAGCAGCGCTTGACGGCTGTGATGGAGAGGAAGAGAGAAATACAACATAGAAAAATGACTTCAGAAAAATCACATTTGTAAGAACATCAAAACTCACTGGGGGAGATCTGGGACAAAAAGGATGAAAATATCGGGGCTGTTCAGCCTGGAGAAGAGAAGCTGCGTGGAGACCTCAGAGCAGCTTCCAGGGTCTGAAGGGGGCTACAAGGATGCTGCAGAGGGACTCTGCATCAGGGACTGGAGCGACAGGACAAGGGGTGATGAGTTCAAACTGAACCAGGGGGAGTTCAGGTTAGAGCTAAGGCAGAAGCTCTTCCCTGGGAGGGTGCTGAGGCGCTGGCACAGGGTGCCCAGAGAAGCTGTGGCTGGCCCCTCCCCGGGAGGGGTGGGCTTGGAGCAACCTGCTCTAGCGGAAGGTGTCCCTGCCCGTGGCAGGGGGTTGGGACTGGATGAACTTTAAGGTCCCTTCCAACACAAAGCAGTCTGGGATTCTGTGAAAGAAAATCGAGTCTGCTCATTCCTGTGCCCAGCTGAGGGCTCGTGTTGGTTCCCATTGAGGTACTGGGTCTATTTTATGAGCCAACTTGTAGAAAACCACAGCCTAAGCCATCACCCAAACAACATCACACCCAACGACCAGGATACACGCAAAAGGCAATGACTATCTTTTTGCCTCAGCCATCAATACAGTGGCTCCGAACCACCCCACCACTCTGCATCCACTCCACAGAAACACTCAAAGCTCCTATTAATGATCCATAAACCAAGCATTGTAGACTCTGTCAGCACCTCAGATTCATTCTACCTGGGCAGGACTGCTTTAGTACTACAGAAGGTGGCTCAACAGAGATGCTGAGCCTTCCTGCACATGCTCCTCTGGTAGTTTCTGGATCCAGCAGCACCCTCAGGTACAGGCAGCTCTTCCACTCTGAACAGTGCCTCTCCCTGCAGAAACCATCCTCTGCCCCCAGATACAGGGATAGAGCTTGGATGTGGTATCAGCAGATGGCTGGCATTCAAGACTTCATTTGAAAAAGAAAATTAAAACAAGTGGGACACAGATGGTGCTGTTCCTGCTTTCCCAAAGCCTGACTGGAATGTGAAGGTAGACCTGTCCTTCCTCTGCTTTTATTTGAATGGGAGGGTTTGTTCCTCCTATATTGACCTCACCACACTTGATGCCTGTTAGCAACATCCTCCTCCAAGTGCAGCAATTCCCTGTCACTGACAGCAACACACATGCTCCACTGGGTAAAGCCCTCACCGTTCTCACCTAATCCTGCGCTAGCCCTCTTCCACCGCCTCATGCAAGATGGTGCTTGTGCTCTTGTAAGACTTCTCAGATTTGATGATTCTCACAACCGCACCAGCAGCTCCATCACCTCCAGGCCACCATGGCAGTGCCACTTGGCTTGTCACAACCCACTAGGCAGCTGCTGGCCCTGGAAAGGATGGAAAGAAGCCCACTGCCTTTCCAGTGCTAAATTAGTAAATGCTAACTATCAGATAGCAATGGGGAGGAAGAATGCCTGGATGTTACTTGAGAGATCCTCTAATTTGGTAGCAGCAGGAGATGCTGGGGACAACAAGGCGATTGCTGTTTCTGCACAGGCAGCCTGAGGCTGGTGCTCATACCTATAGGAAGTAGATGTGAGTAGATACATCACCCTGTTATGGCATGCATCCACCACAGTACCTGCCTCCTATGGAAGGTAAATGGAAAACAAAGGGCAGCACCAGCCGAGAGCTCACCTTGTGACAGGGTGATTCAGAAAGATGTGTTTGCAAGACCTTTCCTGCCCCTGCCAATGCCACAGAGTGAAACTAAATCTCCTGATCCTGGTTTTGAGTATTATCAGCCACGGCTATGATGTGCCTGCATGTACAATATCAGCTTTAGCTTCCACACCAGCAAAGACTGAAAAAACCCAAACCCAAAGCAAATCAGAAAACCATTTGTTTCCCCATATTCCCCATCAGACTTCCTGGCTATACACATAACATTAAAACACCGAGTAAGAACCAAAGGAGTGAATATTACTTCTCAGAAGAGAGCTCTTTCAAAGTAACTTACACCACTTTTCCTGCAAGACCAAGCGAGGAAGCAAACTTTGCATTAAGCCCTCAATGCACACAGACTCTGGAAAAGGAGACCTCTTAGCAAATGAGCAACCTAAGGCTTATGCTGATCCTTCCATCTTCCCCCTCTGACCTCTTACAGGGAGCCGCTGCACTTGGCTTTTTCATGTGCCTGTTTCATCAGCAATGTGAAACCTGCACAACCTTACCAGTGCCTCTGTGGTCTTCTCATCAGGGCAATGAGTAGAAACGATGAGTGGCACAATCATAAGTCTCCCATGCCCACGGGATAGAAAAAGAGCGAGGAGAGAACAGATGAATGCTAATCTCTCCTCCCTGCCGCCAGCAGCAGCCTGTGCTCTCCCACGCAGAGAAAAGGGAGGCTGCACAATCCGTGGAGGCCAAACTGTCTGGGAAAATGTAGAAAGAGAACTGATGGCAAATTCTCTTCTCTATCGCTTCTCTTTCCATAAGGAAAGTGAAGGTCAGTCACCCAGCTGCTGGTGGAAGATGAGACCACAGGGTCTTGAAGGGGCTGCTTTTATGCAAACCACAAAGCTGGACCACTCAGGACTGTATCAGCTCAACGTATTTGCTACCTAAAATATTCTGCTTACACACTGCTTGCACTATACAACTTCTCATGGAGGTTACTTTCATTGGTAGATTAGATTTTTGCCTGACCACAGGAACACACAGAAAGGACCACCCCGTTATGGGTGTTAGTTCAGAAGTGCAGGACTCCTCTCTAGCCTACATAACTCCAGACACCTGCCTCCTAACCCTGAGTAGGTAGCCAGTAAGTACCTGAAATACTGAGCATGGAGCAGTTGCCACCACACACACTTTAACTGATCTGTGTCTCAAAGGTGTCTGTCAGCACGCAGCACTGTACATGCGACAAACGAGAGCACGGGGGAGAAGCTCTAAGCAGGAAACAGAAGCTCGGCTTAGATTAGCACAGCTCACTCAAGTGTAGTGCTATGCTCAGATTTGGTTTGATTTGCAAACCTTGCTGTCATGGGCTGAGATGATGTTTGAAGTTTTGGTAAAGAAAGCAAAAAATAAACCCCAGAAAGCTAAAACAAACACACAGATGAAGTTGCCCTGGCAGCAGTTGGTACCTTTAAAACCTAAGTAAGATGAATCTTTCCCAGCTTCTGTTTTAGAGCATCTTGCTCTTTGTTCTCCCATCTCCACGCTGATGGGCACCTCCCAGGTCTCCAGCACATCATGTGCAAAAAGATGCAACAGGGAGAGCAAAAAAGAGTGTCTCCACACTGCAGGGACTAGCCACCTCTGGCCTTTAGAGTCCCTCCCCACCACCCCAAAATCCCTACTACAAAAGGAGCACTCTGTTGCCTGTTGAGATGTCTTACGAGGAAGCCAAGTCCAACACCAACCTGGCTCCAAGGAGATTTTAAATGGCACTTTGGTGGGCTGACAGCAGACTTCCAGGTCTCACCATTAATTACACAATTAACAGGCCTGGACTCATCACATTGCCTGAAGACAGCAGATCCTACCCTCAAACGCATGTGCCAGAAACTGCAGCCACAGTTTCAATTACACTAATACCTGCCCAGTAAGAATCGCTCTGAAAGAGTTCATTTGCTGGCCCTGACTCATGGTAAATCACAGCAGCAGAAACATACTGCAACTAGTCGTTTGATCAAGGGTGAGGTGAAAGTTGCTTTCCAGGTAATCTAGAGAAGAAACCTGAGCCTTAAAGGGAAAACTTAAATGAAGACTGGGGGGGAATGCACTATTTCGCTCTCTACAACGGCCTGACAGGAGGATGGAGTGAGGTGGGGTCGGTCTCTGCTCCCAAGGAACAAGGGATGGGACAAGAGGAAACAGCCTCAAGCTGCCCCAGGGCAGGTTTAGCTGGAGCTGAGGAACAATTCCTTGCCCAGAGGGTGCTCAGGCATTGGAATAGGCTGCCCAGGGCAGGGCTGGAGTCACCGTCCCTGCAAGTGTTCACAGCTCGGGTAGACGAGGCCTCAGTGCCAGGGGTCAGTGGTGGCCTTGGCACTGCTGGGGTAAAGGTTGGACTTGATGAGCTTATAGGTCTTTTCCAACCTGGTTGAGTTTGTGATCTAATGTTTGTATTTATTAATATTTGGGATTCAATTGTGGATAAATGACAAGAATCTCTCTGCCTGTCTACATGCTTAAGACTGTTTACACATGAAGTCCAAAAAGACGTCCTCATTTTATAAATAATTTGCTCTGATGACTCCATCTGAAAAAAGTGCAACTTAAGGCTACATACAGAGGCAAAACACTTGGCTACTGATGTCTAAACAGGGGGGGCAAAGACTAAACATCAGAGTCACTAAAACTCAGCAAATGGTTTATAGATGAAGCTGAACACATAACATCATGCACATTCACCACATACCAAACCATGACTCCTCTCAATCTTGCAAAGCTCTGCTTCACAGTAAGTCATTTAAGCATTCAATATGAGATTCTCCTAAGTGTAAACGGTCCACCTGTTACTTATACCTGACCACACAAGCCATCCAGCCATGCCTTCCTCCTCTGATATACCTTACATATTCCTTACACACCAGAAAGAGCGCTTGTGGAGCCACAGGGCCAGGTAACAGAGACAGCATCGGGAGAAGTTGAGACTTCTCTCCCTCGGGAACATGGAGAAATGGTTCCCAAAGGATTTGCCAGCTGAGCTCAAACCCTGCGTTTTTGTTTTCCTTTGTCACATGCCCCCCTCCCTATGCGCATATATATGGTTGTAGTTACAAGTGTAATTTGCTTAAGATCAATCACTTTGCATGCGAGGGCAGCACGGGAAACAGAAACCCTGCACACAAGAAACTCATTATGCTATTAAAAAAAATACCATTTCCAGCTAAAATATTCTCTTCAGTTTAGTAAAATGCACAAACTTAGTTTGTTCCCAGTGTCCCTGCCCATGGCAGGGGGTTGGAACTGGAGGAGCTTCAGATCCTTTCCAACCCAAACCATTCTGTGATTCTATGATTCTGTTTCTGAACTGAGAACCTGTGAACAGCTACATAAGAATACCACAAGCAGTCTCAAAAGATGGTCAAAGAGATATTTGCTACCCAACATTTGGGGTAGCAAACTAAATTTAGACTATTGCGTGCTGCAAGCCATAATGCCAGGTCATACTCTGGATACATTGCATAAGGACATGCTTTGAGTTTAAAGCAAGAGGCAATCAAGAGATCCATATGCCACAGGAAGGAATAGAGAATATTAGAACAGAATACTTTTTTTATTAGATAAAAAGAAAAAGCAAGCAGCACACACGTGATTTTGGTGTAGCTAAGTTTTGCATAGCTACTGACACTGCATATACAGTATCTGATACACTCTAGACAGTATCTGATCGACACTATCAGTAAGGAATATCTGACTGTAAAGTAGAAGTCTGTGCTTTTAAGAAGACCTACATTTCCTCATAGCTACAGAGGAGCAGTGAGGACTGCAAGCATTTAACTTGAAATCAGTGACCACATGTGGTAAGAAAGGCTTGCCAGGATGTGATCCTTAATTATGACTTCATCCTGCACAACTCCCTTGAAAAAGGATCAGCTGAGACATCTTGCCCAAAGCAGCTCCTACAGAGAGCAGCCCAACCAAAGAGGAGACCAGGGTGCCAAAAATAACAATACGAGAAGTTTTCCCCTCAAATAATGAGGTATCCCTTATAATTCAGCCCTATAAAACCGGATTTGTCAAGTTCTAAGTTGGGTTGCAGCTATATTTCATTACACCATAAATCTTCCTTACACCCTAGTAAAGATGCCTAATAATTTAATTTGCTATATTTTTCTTTTTAATCTGGAACTCAATCAAAAATCTCCTGAAATAGGCATCTCTTTTACAGTCCATTTTCTATATATGTATAGATTCCCAAATATAATTGCTTCACACTCTTTGCATGGAAAAATGTTTGCAAAGTGAATTTACATGTAGACTAAGAAAGGTTGTAATTATCTCTCTTGGATTTCTTAGGTAGGTCAGTTCACATCCTACAAAGGCCTCTGTATTATCCCATGATATTCACTGAGCATCCTATTCTTCTGAAAGGAGTAGAACCTCCTGAAAAGAATGGCACCAACAAGTAAAAATTCCAGAAGAAAGAACTGGGATTCCAGAGCCAGAACTTTCCTTTTGAACTTTGAATAAAAAGTTTCACAGCCCCTTTGTTTGCCTGAAATGAATTACTACACGAAATGCTGAATTACAACTGTCTCGTATACTGCTATTTCAGTGGGGTAACATGTACAGACCTCACATAAAAAAAGAAATAAAAGATACCTAAATGAATGGGGAACAAAAATACTGCCAGTCCTTGTTGTTATTAGAATTTGTAATGCCCATTCCATCCCAACTAATCAGGTCTGAAATAAAACAAACACCATTTCAAAGCAGTTACCATGTCTGTACAAACCACTGCTGTAAGAAGTTGAGATACACATTGAGCACTAGAGAGCATATACATTTTCCTTCACGAAATAGATGTGATGAAAACGGCTCCTTCAATTTAAGGTTGCTCAAAGTTTGGCAAACACTGATGTCATTATTTTCCTGCTGCTTCCAAGAAGTAAGCACAGTTTACATCCTCACTTCCTGCTGTCTCGCTTTACTTCTCTTAACCCGAGAAGTACAGGACCAGCACTGCAGCACTGGGATCACTGGAGGAAGTTGGGACAACTCCATTTTCCATCCCACCAAGCCTCTTCTAACCACAAGCCAATGAAACCTGCACTGCCAGGAGTTAAAACAAAAGGTGAACTGCCCTCTCATGTGCTATGAGCACACACACTACTTTTTCTTTACCCTGTTCAGCCAGGGGTCAACCAGTAGCGCATGGAGAAGCCAATTCCTGGTCCCAATCCTGTAAAACCCCAGTAGGGAAATGCCCCAGAAAACATCTAAATGGAGCATGCAGCAATTAAGACATGTTTGACTAGTCTGCTTATCGCATGACTGCACTCCCTGGAGTGGAGTCTTGATATAGGCTTAAGTCAAGATAGTGAGTGTCACAACCACTTCACAGCTTGCTGTCAGATCTTGGAGACAATTTTAAAAGGAGGAAGGATTCAAAGAAAAAAAACCAACCCAAAAACCTTCAAGTATTTTACACTGGGGCAAGTCTTTACCAAAAATGTTATTTTAGGTAACTGACTCACTTTTCCCTGAGATTCAATGATACCAACCAACTCCTAAAGAACCAGGCAATCTAAAAGCATATCCCAGAAAAGAAATAAAAAAGAGCTGAGTTCATACCATCTGAGGAAGCTCCTAACCCTGTTGTTAGACTAATATACAGGTTCTCTCTTGGTTCCCACACTGAGACAGTGGGAACTTGCCTTTCCCCTTTACTTCAGTTACCACACTGCTAAGTTTGCCGCGCTCCAGACTGCCCTCAGGGATGCTCGTGCTGGGGTGGCTGGAGAGAAGAGGCTGTTTGTAGGGTTCAACTGGGCTTATGAGAGGCTGTATTTTGCTGTTTTGGAATCCAACACTGTGACTAAGCCTGCAAACAGGAAGCTCCTTAGTTCACCATCTCTCCCAGCATTCCCAGGAAACAATCTGTCTGAAAAAGATTAATTTTTTTAATAACCAAACCAAAAAAAAAAGCAAACCTCCAGTTATCTAAGATTAATGCCCAGCCAGTTTTCCCCACAGTCTGAAGAACTGGGTTGGCTTTTCCAGCCAAGGAGGAAGTGAGGCCAGACTCCGAGAGCCGTTGGGCTGATGCCGACACGTGGAAACTTCACAAGCTCAGTGAGATTATTCTGCATGTATTGATAGCTCCACCAGGAAGTGCAAAGTCTGGTGAAAATGGGGTTTGGATATTGAAACTGTACCAGCCTTAATAACTTATTTCTAGCTGATTGCTCACTTGAATTGCTCAGATAAAAGAGGGACCTGTCTCAGTTGCTGTCTTTCTAAATCTGCTTCCCCAAGCAAATCTCAGTTAACTCACTGCATCTACAATTAAAGCTTACTATTGCTGTCCTAGTCTGTGCTTTGCACATCCACAGCTGTATGTATACATGAAATGCATATTAGAATTTGTTGGGGTTTAAATATAAGTAATACAAATATCTGGCCTTACGTTACCAAATCACCAACACTTCAAGCAAGGATTTTTACTCAGTTAGCATTCTTCTTTAAAACACACACACATCCCAGAGAAAAACCACACAATGCAAGAAAACACAAAATCTTCTCCCTGGACTTGTATTTACTTGCCTAGAAAAGTTAATATTTTCCTTAACTGGAACAATTTTATAGCTGGGAAAACAATGCATAAAGAATTGGCTCAAGTCACATGCTTGTACGCCTATTAGTTAAAATACGTCTGAAGGAAGTTTAACCAACAGAGTTACATCTAACACACATACTCAAGAGTCAAGTAAGTAGTGCTGTCCACAACCTACTACCAGCAAAAACGCTTGTATAAACAGCAGAGGAAAGACCCAGTAATGTTTATTCCACAGGCGGATCACCTCAATCAGACTCAAAGCTTTTATGGCATTACAATTAACAATATAAATTCTGCATGATCACAGCCTTTGTTAGTCTTTACCTGGCAAGAGTTTGCATCTACTGCTTTCAATGCTCTGTCTTGATTTTGAAATCAAGGCACACCGATTAAATCCTCAACATTTATTCCTGCCTTCCCTGTCTTCAAATCACAGAAACATCCAAAACCTAACCCATTCCCAACGCCTCTTCCCAGAGGTCTGCTTTCTAGGTTTTCCTATACGAAAGAGGCTGGAACTTGTTCCAGCTGATTTGCACAACACTGATGACTACATTTTCAAACTAAAAGCCAGGAAATTAGTCATGGTAGAGCAGCATCTCTAGAGGACAGTTTGGGTGGCCACCAGCAAGATGCATGTGGAAGGACGTGTGAGAAAGGAAGATGGGTATCTACCACTTCCTCCTTTCTGCCAGAAAGATGAGAAGAAGCAATAGAGTCCTTCCTCGCTTACTCCCAGGGGCAGGAGAGGGCAGGGATAGGACCTGCAGGAGGACAGTCCTTTCCAGTCACCAGCAGCTACATGATACCTATTTAGCTCAGGAAAGTCATCAGAACATCCTAAAACACCACCTCCTCCCTATGGCAAACCCACAAAAATAGGTCCTTTCCCTCCCTCTCCTCGCCTCCAGAAGGGCATCCCCATGCCCCTAATCACCGAAATAGGAAAAACTCACCAGGTGGAAGAGGGAGCTGGTCCAAGCCCCAACCTCAGCACACAGAGACTATGCAGTGAATGTAAGTGTGGGGCTGGACTCATCCCGCAGGCAGACAGCAAAAGGCAGTGCTCTTACAATCACAGAATGGTTTGGTTTGGAAGGGACCTTAAGCTCATCCAGTTCCAACCCCCTGCCACGGGCAGGGCCACCTTCCATGTCTCTCATAAAACTCCAGCCAACCATCTCCAATGGATGTATTTTACCAGCTGAAAATACAAGGTCTTACTTTATCTTCTCAAGGATATTTTAGAAGCTAAAGCCATCAGCAGCTACCCCTTGCACAAACCTGAGTAAGCTTCATTTTGGGTATGATCCAGAACTGTTCAGCTCTAATCCATCCCATTTCACCCATTACATAAAGCATGTGTCAGCTCGGTGCACCTCAAGGACAACACCAAAACTGGTCAATGCTCGACAAGGTGGCTTTTTTTTACCACTACCTGCAAAAGGTTAATGTTGCAGGCAAAGAGAAAAGGGTCAAGTTTTCCTCCAGAGGCCTTTTTGCTTGTCCTAGCACCCTAACAGACCCATGCAGTGTCCAACATGACCATGCCTTGCAAGTTCTGGGCCCTGAAGGCACAATACCCCACCACACATCCCACCAGCGAGAGCAGAGGTGCTACCAACATGAGCATGGAAGGAGGAGGAGTGATAGCAACCCAGCACCCAGCCCTGCCCGTTGAGAGATGAGGAGCTGAGCAAAGGAGCAGCTCTTACCAAGAGAGGGCCCATTCCCAGCACATCCTCAGAGCAGAGAATCATAGAAGAGTTTAGGATGGAAGGGACCTTCAAAGGTCATTTAGTCCAACCCCCTGCAATGAGCAGAGACATCTTCATCTGGAGCGGCAACTAGAGCAGCAGCACACCACATCCCATATGCAGAGCCCAGCAGCCCTACCCTATTCTAACTGTTTAATATAAACACACTTTTCCCCATACTTCCATTAAAACCCCACTTTTCCCTATGCTTCCTCTCACTCACACAGGATGACAAAAGGAACAAAAAGACTCCCTGTTAAACTGTGGGAGAACTGTGCAGAAAGGCCGCCTCCTGCTAAACCAGTAACACGGGCACCACTGAGAGGAGGGAGAGAAATGGAAGGCAGTGGACTGACTCCCAGGGCTTTAAAAGCTCAGTGGGCAGCTGCTCTGCCAAGAGACATAGTCAGGGAATAACTTCCACAACAGCTCTGAACACTACAGGACAGCCAGAGAAGGAGAGACCATCACTTCTTCCCAACTGATCTCAGGCAACCTCCACATCCCTGCAGCACCCTCATCTGACAAATGCTTTCCAGAGGACTCAGCCTAATGCTCTGACCTACATTACCTTCTCTCACTCGACACATCCCATTAGCCTCCCCTCCCTACCTTGTGGTACTTCACATGGGTCTGAGCACAGCACCAAGCTGTGATGGAGCCAACATGCTCCCTCCCCAGGCAGAGCGAGCCCAGGAAGAGGAAGGAGAAGCCCCTGGAGGCGGTACCTCAGGCAGAAAAGCTGAGCTGGGAACCCACCCACAGCTATCAGCAATCACAATTTGGCCAAATCAAACGAACCCACCTGCAAATCAGTTTCTGGTGGGCTGGTGATTGCAGGCTGAGAGGGCCAGACAGGAAACTCCATCTTCCTGAACAATGCTCTTCTTCATCCTCATTAACATCACTTGTTTGTTTTCTCAACAGCAGGTTAGCTATCATTTCTGCTCAGAGCTGTGTAATAACTAAAGCCTCTCCTTTTCACACTGAGAAGCACCTTACAGAACAGAGTACAGTTCTCTGCTTCGAAAAATATGCTGGGGGTTTTTTCAAGCTTTACTGGTGTCCCTTTATCATCTCTGCTTTCCAAGCATTAATATGAATTTTCCACAGATTTTTTTAACCACACAGTAATTACATAAGCTGGATCCCTTTCTCTGAACTTCAGATGTTAATAAACAGCAAAAGGGCCATATTAATAGCCTTGATTTTTTTAAGCTTGCTGGAATTATTACTCAATTCCAACTTCACACATCCAGGAAAGAGGAAAATGTACACAATCAACAATAGCAAGAAGTAAGCTAAAAGTAGGCGAAGGATTAGTAAGAGAAGGAGAAATTGATGGATGAATAATGCAGGAATGATGGATTAGGTTACTGACATGTAAGCATGGGTATGACTGTGTGACAGGGCGCATATTTATACCACACACAAATGTTTGGCGAGTTGGAGTTTCTCTTTTGCCTTCTGTCATGTTCATTTATGTAGCTTGCCCCCACAGCTCTTACTAAGAACTATGTTCTCCGGCAGCCTGTGATGTCTCGAGGCGATGGAAAATCTGCTTTTGGCCCGAGTAAGAATTGTCCTGGTTTCAGCTGGGATAGAGTTAATTCTCTTCCTAATAGCTGGTGCAGTGCTGTGCTTTGACTCCAGTCTGAGAACAATGCTGATAACACCAATGTTTTCAGTTGTTGCTCAGTAATGTTTACTCTGACCAAGGACTTTCTCAGTCTCATGCTCTGCCAGGGAGGAGGGGAAGCCAGGAGGAAGCAGAGGCAGGACACCTGAGCCAAACCAGCCAAAGGGCTATTCCATACCACAGCACGTCATGTCCAGGATAGAAACTGGGGAGAGTTACCTGGAAGGCCCAGATCGCTGCTCGGGTCAGGCTGGGTATCGGTTGGCAGGTGCTGAGCAATTGTATTGGGCATCACTTGTGTTTATTGGGTTTTACTTCTTTCCCCTTTTAGTTTTATGTTCTCTCCTCTTGGTATTTCTCTTATCATTATTAGTAATAGTAGTATTATAGTGTACTTTAGTTATTGGACTGTTCTTATCTCAACCCATGAGGTTTACATTCTTTCCATTTTCCTCCCCATCCCTCCTGGGGCGGGAGGAAGGGGCTGCGTGGTGCTGGGTTCAAACCACAACAGGGTTTGCCATCTTTTTTCTGGGCATTTCCTCTAGAAACAATTCTCATCATCCCAGGATAAAAGACTGCATGACACAAAACATCCATTGCCTTTTGTATTTAAAACTCAGCAGTTTCAAGATCAATCTTCTTTCACCTATTCAAACAAGTCAGAATGATTGCTGGGGGAGGCGAAGCTTACACTTCAGATACATGGCTCCTGATGTTTGAGAGGTTTAATACAGATACTATCCCATAAACTCAGCATCACATTTATGAGGCAAAGGGACACATTTATTTCTTTGGATAGGAAACATGGAGTAGATGACCATCACATCATTGGTGAAAACTTCTATGTCATAAAATAACCCACTGCTACCCGAATTTGTAAGTTTCTTTAACGAGGTAGCATGTGCCAAGCCAGGCAATCCTGAAGAATTACATTTGAAGCCTACAGACTTCTCAGAAATAATGAATTTCCTCAGAGCTGCACCTGTACGAAGATGTACATGCAGGAAAAGAAACTCTGACTTCTTACATCCATGTATTTTCACTCCAGTATAAACCTGTAAGATTATTAACTGCAATAAAGCTCTAAAATGGATGCTAAAATAGCGTTTGAGGGCAACATCAGACACTCCAAAAACATATATAAGCTGAATTCTAGTGCACTATACAAAGGCAAGTTTCAACAAGAAAGCTTTACTGTGATTTGTGGTACTTTAAAAGCACTCTTGTAACAATTTTAATAGTTTAAAATATTGAAGCTGAGTCCCAAAGAGATGTAGCTAGTGCTAAACTGCCGTTTTAATGGAATTTTTGCACCCTCTCTCCATGCTCTACTTTATAAATAAACCTCTAGACTTTTTATTGATTTTTTTAACATGATAGATTGAGCCTCTCTAGCAGAGAGGGCCAAAGAACAGCACATGAAAAATTACAGGTTCCCACTTTGTGAAAGGGACAACAATAACAAAGCCCCCAAAGGAAAACAGCTGCAATATAATGCATATATGCCTGTGCTCATTGCCTTTCAGATCAGCACTCAGTGTGGGTGTGTGCATATACCAAGACTTCTTCATTAAATTTACTGTCAGAAAGAACTAAAAGAATATCACATACAGTTATATCACGTGCTGTACATCTTTTGCAGTAACAAAGCATAAAGTCTGACTTGAGTGGCACTTGCTCTGAAGTGCTATAGGACACCCCATCAAAATTATCTCTGTAAGTTTTCTAGTAGTTCAAGGTCTAGGTTCTGGAGATGCCAAAGTTAAAACATTCAAGATGGTATATATAGCAAGAGCTAGCTTAAGCTCATCCAGTTAGCTGGCCTTACAGGGTCCTGTGCCAGACAGTTCATCAGGATGCTGTCCTTCTGGCCCAGCTTCTGTAACCAGCTCTGAACATCACCAAGTGCACTTATGGTTGAGCTGTGAGATGACTACTCCTGCAACCCAGATCAGAAACATGCTACAGAAACACAGAGTGGCACAATAAAAACTTACTACCCATGTGCAGGGATGCAAGTGTAACAGACTCGGAACTCACTCACTGTTAGTTTGCTGAAACAGAGAGGCGCCTACTTTGGTCGCGTGATGCATGGTCTAGTGTAAGGCCATTCTGCCCACGGCAGGGGGTTGGAACTGGATGATCTGAAGGTCCTTTCCAACCCAAACCATTCCATGATTCTGTTTTCGGTTACCAACATTTTGCAAGGGATATGCAGAAGAGCTGATATCACAGGTTACTTTCTTACACAGGGAAGAACATGAAGGACAACCAAAAGTAAGAATGGAAACAAAACAGAATGCTGGCAGCAAAACCTGAACTGAATAAGCACAATCATAGATGTAGCAGTCTTTTGTCTTTATCCCACTTGGTTCATCTCTACAAGGTGGTTTTTTTTAAAGCTGGATCTGTTCACTATGTATATAACTAGATTAAAAAGGTTTCTTGAACATATGACTGTGCAATATCATTTGAATTCTTTGCAGGATCTTGCAAACTCCAGTGTGCTTAATTTTAGAAACAAGGACAACAAAAAAATCTCAAAACCCCAACAACAACGTCTGCCATTTCCATATGTGCTCTATATTTCACTAGGTCTTCACGAGAAATTAAAAACGACAAAAAAAGCAGCAATTCCCTTCCCCCCCCCCCCCCAAAAAAAAAAAAAAAGACTGTCAGGGGCATTATGTCTTCCCCAACACTCTGAAATCTCAGCTACTTCTGAATTGTCAGTCTCCTAGAAATCTGTTACACCTGCCTATAAGTTCCTCAAGTGGTACACGGAAGGAATGGCAATTCAGAGAGCTGTTTGTGGGGATGTAAAGATGATGTGACTGCAGTATCAGGAATACTGGGGGATTTTGGCTGTGCAATGCCCCAAAATGATTTTCAGTGGACGCAGTTGCACTTTTTCAAGTCTCCCCACATCTTCCTCTCAGTGGTTGTTCTTCAGATGGCGGAATGAGATGCAAGAGCAACAGTATCACAGCAGTAACCAATAGGGACCTAATACACATGCATGCAATGCAATAGCAATCAGTGACACAACTAGAACAGCTCAGGATGCTCAAACATACAGGGAAAGGTGGGTTCCAAGAGTACCAAACCAGAGATTTCAAGTCTTATCCCCAACTGGCCCACACCAGCTAAGTCACCAAGCAGGGGTACAACACATGTCCAACACAGTTCCTGCGGGCTGGTGCACACATCAGAAGGATGTTGCTTTTCCCTTGATTCAGCCAAACCAGATACACAGACCCAAACCCAGACTCCTGACTCCTTGAAGGTCGCACCTCTGCGGGTGAACTGCAGAGCTAAAGGACCAGCATTGCTTCCAACTGTGCCATTGCTCTGCGAGGAACACAACCTTCAGAGGCCAACGGTTTCAACCTGGCCTCTTTGCTGGCACTAAACTCACAATTCTTTATCCCAATTAAGCTTCTGATTTTTAAATACTGCTCGCAGGCACCTGCTACTGACAATTACCAGAGAACATATGTAAGAGAAAAGGATAACATATGGCTGTACAAGTAACTAGTGCTCCTCACAAGCTCTAAAAGGGACGAGGAATTTCACCAGTTTTCCAATGGGCCACCTCCACGGTGTGTGCTCAGACACATACACATGGGGTAACACCAACACATGGCCTCCCAGGGCATCCCTCAGCACTTCCCCCTCCATCCCCTTCTCTTCCACTGCTAACAGAAGAAGAGCTGAGCCAGAAGAGACATTAAAAACAAACAACAAAGTGTGTGAATGGGTATCTGTAGCTTCCGCATGCCAAGAGCCCGATCCAAAGCTGTTCCTGCAAGCCTTCCCATTGAAGGCACTCGGAGGCCTCCTCACTTTCCTCCCAGGACAGAGTGCAGTTGAAAGACACAGGACAAGAAGGGAAATCTCCCCATGTGCACTGCGGTGATTGGTGGGGTTGTTTCATAGACTCATAGAATCATTTAGGTTGGAAAAGACCTAGAAGATCATCAAGGCCAACCATTAACCCAACACTGCCAAGTCCACTCCCACTGGTAGGCTCAGGCCACTGATGGTTTGTACACTCAGTGCACACCTAGGATTAGGGCAATCAGCTCTAAACAGCATCCAAAGAGAAGATGTATAAGCAAGATCCTGCAAGCTCCAGCCAGGAATAGAAATCACCCTGTCAGCTCACGGACAGACACAAGCAAAGAGTAGTAGAGGTCAGTCCCTTCCACACCACCTCAGACCTCCCAGAATACTAAAGATAGAGAAAACATTCTGCATATAGGACATTGTGCCTGGACATTTAGCAAGAAGAGTGTCAGGACGATTGTTATCCTTCTGCTCTGTCTCTCTGCACGTTTGGTACCACCACCATCACAGCACCATCAACACATATATATTCAGCACCACATTTCCCCCTTCTCTCTTCTTAATGTGTTTATTTTTCCTCGGGGAAGTGACTTACTTTGAAAATTGCTTTATGATTAAAAAAAGGCAGCAAGCAACTTCTCAAAATGTCAACTTTAATTTGATTTCTGGTTCCCTCCTCCTCACCCTTTCACAGGAAACCCCCGTACCTCCATTTCACACTTTGCCTAGTGTCAACCCCAGAAGGACAGCTGCCAAACCTTGGTATTTCTGGTAGAGATGTGGCACTCTATTCCCTGCCACAGAGCTCAGCTTTGCACATGGGACATGCAGGCATAAGCTAAGAGCTTCAGTTCAGAAACCTACTCCATCACTCAAGGGCAGGAGGTTTTAACCTGCAGGGCTGAGGGGACATACCCATGCGACAAGGTGCTGCAGGGAACTCCAGACCTGGTCACCTTTAAGATCATCGAGTCCAACCATCAACCCAACTGTCTGCAAAAAGCAACGTGCCATTCCTTCCTTGCTTGTTCCCCACATCAGTGATCCCGGGAACAACACGGTGTTAGGGGGTCACTCCATCCGGTCACATGTGAAGCCATGAAATTAAGCTACGTTCCCACTGATTTCAAAAGGCCGTAGAGCAGCCTGTATTTCTCTTCATCACACAAATTCAGAGCATTTGTGATGAAGTTATTAACGTGCCACAGTCAGCAAAGGCAGACTCGCAGCGTAGAGCTAATACTCAGTTAATAACCCAACAGGGAGGAGAGCAACCTCTGAATTTAGCATGGCTGACGTAAGCGGTGACGTCATTTCCACACTAAGGCTAGTGAGAAGACAAATACAATCAAAAATAGCTTTTTTTTTTTCTCAGAACCAAGAGCCAGCGATATGTGAATTGCTTGGCCTCCACTGCAAACAAACAGCGCGACATAACCCCAAGACGTACTAACGCTCTCAGCCTTCGTTCCTGCTCCTCGGAGGAGTCGAAGCCTACAACAGGCAGCGAGCAAAGCACTTGTACAGGCACGCAGCCGCAGCGCGTCCCACCCGGCACTGCCAGGAGCCTGCTTCTCACTCTCCAACAAGGTGTTTGGGTTTTTCCTGCTTTGGAGGAGCTCATTTTAAATAAACTGTATTAAAAAAAATAATAAATCTTTAATAACCGAAAGGATTTTTGGTACAATTGTGGCAAAAATCACTAATTCTCCAAGGACAGATTAAACATGTCGAGCAAAACAGGCAAAGATCAGAGGAAAAAGGGCAACTAAGAACTGTAAAAGATGCCGCGTTAAATTATCAACAACATATTCAGCCAAACAGAGAAGAAACCACTGAAAGAAAACCACTTTCCCCCCCAAAAAATAGTAACTCCTTAATACAAAGTCTGCATTAAGTGCTACACATACCTATTGTGCTGGTAAATAATTTTAGAACTTGAGAACATTCATGAGAAAATTCAACCTGGAGGGTAATTTTCCTGAAGTTTCTGCTTGGCAAAAGAAAATAGTGTTTTCAACAGATGAATATCCTTCCCCTGTAATTGTTATTCTGTTAACCATCATGTAAATGGGTGTTTTACCCAAATGCAGCTTGAAACCTACCTACTGGAAATAAAGAAAGAAAGAAATCAAACCAACCTGCACAGGACAGGGCAGAACAGCACTAACAACATGTAAGCACAGGTTTCTAAATCATAAAAACCCCAAAGTTGTTGCATAATTTATTCCCTTTCCTCCCAGTTTCACAGATGAAGATAGCAGCACCAGGAGATAACTGAAAGATTTCTTTGCCTTTAGCTCTGTAATTTACAAGTCTTCAGGTTTTGGGGGTTTGTTGTTTTTTTGCTGGGAAAATTCTGTGGAAATACCATTTCTCTGCATTCCCAGTCTACAAAGTTTGCTTGACAGAGACACATGCCCACCAAACACCATGAAGATTTACAGTAAGTGGTGACTAATCTCCACAGCGTACACTGTATGTGGATCACTGAGTCAGCCTGAAAGTCGGTTCATTCACTCCAACACCGCTTCTTCCATTCTCCTCTCTCTCTGATCTGCAGGCACATCTGAGATCTGCCTTCATTCAAGAGGAGCTGCTTATTGCCTTAATAGGCAATAGGTGCAGGTACAAAAACTTACTGCTATCGTACAGGACTGACCTAAAAAACACAGGCTTGCCTACACCACGGCAAAAAACAACCCCAAAAAATACCAAATAAAAGGACAAAAAGAAAGCCCTGCATAAAAAGCCCTACATGTATTGTTCAGCAAGAAACTCCCATTTGTGCAAGGAAGGAGCCCCATAGGAAGGGACTCTCTAGGGGGCATATGCTACTGGGAAAACTTCCCAGCTCCACCATTTTACAAGGGCATGTAGTGGTAAGACAAGGGGAAAGGCTTTAACCTGCCAATTTAAGTGATCTGGCTTAGCGACAACAAAAGCAGCAGCAGAAACAACACAGGCACATACTATCGATAGCTGGAATGGCCATACATGACTTTGCATTTGCTGAAACTAAAATAAAATGCCCTACTCATTTGTTCTCTGTTTTCATTTCTTATCATTTACATAATTTGCAGCACGGATTTTCCAGAAATAACCTGAAAGTAAAGGTTCTACCTGAAGAAAAAAACCAACAACCACCCAAAACATGTTTATGATAAGGATAACATGGGGCTTAAACGTCAGGATCTTCTCTACATAATTGAAGCCTATCATCCACTTTGTAATTACAGTTCTTCAACTAGAAGAATACAATTATTACAGAGTAAAATAATTGCAGCAAAGAGCTGCCTTCATATACAGATCCAACCTTGCACCTTCTTTCAAACAGTCACACAGGTTGTTCAACCAACTCCAGTACGAGCAGGCGTTGCTACAGATGACTGAAAACTGAAAGATTTGGCCAATACTGAGCACACTTAATCCATCAACCAGCTGTATGTAGTCTGTGTGCTACAGCCACAACGTCTGTGCTGCAGCATTATTAGTTTTGGACCATCGCCTGCTGGCTGAGAGCTGGTCTTTAAAACCAGATGAGCCCATGTTATTTTAATGAACCCCTACTTGTAACTAACGATCAAGTAGTTAGCCTAGGGATCCTACTGACAGACTTCCAGCATGGAAGTTATCACTCCTTTCATGAATTATTGTAATTCTGTGGTATTAGTCTAGCGTTTATTTATGTACATTCAACAGCCAGATTAAAGGTTCTTTTGAAAGTTGGAAATCACTGAAATAAAAGTCTGCTAAGGACTTTATTTTATCATCCCCGCTCATGTTAAGCAGTACCTTACTATGCAGGCAGTCAGGTTTGGCTTAACTTATGTTCTTTTCATTAACAAAACAGCACTTATCCCAACATCTCTTTTCTGCGCACCTCCCTTTTCAGGCGTATTTGTTCTTTAAATCTAAAGCTGGTTTTAACTTCAAAGACTAAACTACAAGCAAAATGAAGGATAAAATTCATCCTCTGCAATGCATCTTTGGTTTTCAAGCATATAAATGGTGAAGCCTTTTTTTTGTTTTACCTGCAAGGCATATTCTCTTATTCATGCTTTTTCATTATAATAGCAGCAACTTTAGAAAAGTATTAAAGTTCATTATGAACCAGCTCTTTCAAAAATTCATAGTCCTAAAAAAACCCCACTTTTCCTCACTTCAGAGAAAATTTGCTTCTCATTTTCTACTTTTATCAAACGCACACAGGCAGCTGCAATACTTCTTCACCATGATCCATGCAGCTCAGATACCAATTTACTGAACTCTGACAGCATAAAACAAGTTTATCTGATGGAAAAAATATAGAGAATTACTGGTTCATCACCATGACTGAGAAGCCTCTTCCAGTCTTGGAAAAATCACAGCACCAATGGAAAAAGAGGGAGAAGCTGCCTGTCGGTGCTTCTGCAAACTTGGTGGCTTAGAGGAATTATTGCCACCTTAAATGGAGGTATGTCCCTGACATACTCAGAAATAGGGGTTTAACAGAGTTATGAATAGGAATCTCACTTTTGTGTGTCTGCAATTTAGAAAACTCCTCCACTTCCCCCTTTCTACACCTGATGCTTTGCCATGCAGGTTACTGAAACACATGGGGATGGTTTGTAGGTCATTCCTGTGGGTGATGACTGAAAGGTAACTAGTGCTTCACTGCTTGTGTTCAGAGAAACCCTCTAACAAAGCAGATACCTGGTTCCTATGATCTCTCTTGTCTTAGTGATCTGGAGGGTGAAAGTCCTTCCAGACAGAGGCAGGAATTCCATTTCTGACACTCAAATGTCTACAGAAAAAACTGCATCCTGCCCTGCTTGGCGTGCTACTGCTCGCAGCAATCATGTTGCCAAAGAAAGCTAGAACTTCAAACAGCTTTACTTGATCCTTTCATATAAAGCAGCCTGGTTCAGCATCTCACCACTAAAGCACATCAGTCTGTGAGATGGTTTTCTGCCTGACTCTTGCCAGGAACTCATTAGAATATCACTGCAAGTACTTGTTTATTACCATAAATAATGCTGTGATGCTGAATTCACGTTTTTACACTGATCAATAAAAACTAAGTCAACACACTACACACCCAGCCCACACATGGAGAAAACTCATTTAACAAGAAGATCAAAGTTGTCTATCTTCTACTGCTGTAAAATCACAACCAGCCTTTTGGCTTTCGCCAGTTATCTTTGAAGAATGATTGGAAATGAACAAAAATAATTCTGGAAGCACATACTGAAATTGCAGATACAAAACAGAGATAGGAGGTAACATGCAAATAACCATGTGGGAGACCTTCTCTTGAATTCGAATTGCATGGCAGGCCAAAGAGACAGCTGGAGCATCAACACTCTGCAAAGCTGCGCCATTCAACATAGCTTTAACATTCACCAGTTCTTTTGTTTTCTCAAAATACATAAGGGTTCCTTTGCAATACTCAACATAAGCTTTTGAAGAGTAACAAAAACAACCCAAAAAGCAAGCTAGCAAAGTTAGCATCTGAACTGCTTCTGCCCATTTTTCCCCACTATATTACGAGCACAAGAAGCAACCAAACTGCTGTGCTCAACGCTGAGCTATGTGTGACATCAACTTGTAGCGCAGGTGACTACAGCCTCCTGCACTTCAGCAGCCACAGCTTTGGTACTCACCACAGAGCTCATGGTTATTTAAAGTCCCACTGTGACCGAGGAGCCATTGCAAAGGGGATGCTTTCAGCCTCCATAGAGAGCAACATGCAGCCTTCTCCCACCAAGAGCACTGTGTAGCCAACTCAAACCCTACCATCTCTCTGCAAGCCCAATTTTGAGGCTCAGGACAAAAGCGAGAAGAGGCAGGCCAGAAAGAAGCAACTGGGAAGATATTTATGGATCTCTAAGTTAATATCCTAAATATCCCACGGCTTTGGCAGCCTACATTTTGGGGAAAAGAAAGCTCAGTTTAGCTATGCAGGGTCTTCCAAGTATTCATGCTTGTGGCAGATTTAAAGACTGCTCAGCATCCATTTTTTGTTTAATGCACTGTTAGCTCTTGTCGCTAACAACACAAATCTGAGCATCATAAAACGAGCAAATAACTAGCAAATCTGCTTATCAAATAACAGTGACACGATTTACTAGCCAGTTGTTCGGGGTTTTTCTGGTACAAACAGGATCTTCCACCAGGACATCGTATCCACCAGCACAAAGAGGCACAGCAGTGCAGCAGCAGAGATGAGGCAGTGGTACAAGTCCAGTGGGCAGCACTGATAGCAGCCAGCAGCTACCAACTTGCCAAAGAAGCCCCATTTACCTGCTCCTTCTTCAAGCAATGCTCCACTGTCCAAAGGAGTAAATCTTTAGTATTAATAGCTTCTTATCTTATGCCTCCACACTTTCACAGATTTAGTATGCAGGTTTTCCTCATCTGCAGGATTTAAAAACTATTAAAATTACACAGGATCTTTTGAGGAAAAAAGCTATTATGACACATGAGTAACATCACAACACATCTTCCTGCGCACCAATAAATTGTATTCCATTCTGCATGCAGAGCAGAATTTTGGGTAAGTATTTCAACTTACACAAAGCTCTCAGAGCATTCATTTCGCTAGGACCCATGTCAGATCGCACTCTTTGCAGGGGTATCTATATGCATTTGTGCCCTAAGATAGCAGGGTTTACCCCACTGACCCATCCAAAACAACATGCCAGGATTGCAGTGTGTGTTCTGTTAAGAAAATGAAAGAATTTACTACTTAGGTGAAGAGTAAAATTAAACAAAAAATTCAAAATAGAGCCTTACTAATAGAGCTGCAATTGGCATAACCCTCCAAGTGTAAATAGAGGTCCTTCTAGGAAAAGGTATTTCAGGTTCTGATTTGGCATGTGAAACATGGCAATACCGGGAAAACCACTTTTCTCCTAGTACAACTGGAACTCGGACGGAACTCTTGCCCGCACAGAAGTGGTGCAAAACCTTTTAGACCCCTAATACACACTATTTTACCAGCAGAATTTTGGGTTTAAAGGGGAGAATGTATTTAAGAGTATTTCTAAACACACCAGCATTAGGTTCTTTTTTCTTTTATATTTAAAAAGTAGAACACAGACTTCCTTCCTATCCTCCCCCACACATACACTAAAAATATATAAATATATAAATAAAGGAAATGAAACTTCCCCATCAATGAAAATGGGGGGGGTGAAGAAGAAAGACAAAAATCATTGGTTTTTTAAAGACAGAGAACTTCAGCCATTATCACATTTTAAACTTAACAGCAACTTGTTTCACAGGGCTGGGTCCTTTTTCCCCCACATGCTGCAGTTATTTAGGATTTGATAGTCACTTAAAATGAAAGTACCTGAAATGGACATTGTCCTTTAAGAGCCTTGGTAAAGTCTTGTTCTAGCCAGTGTGAACAAAAAGCTCTCACTGTCAGGGGCCTTGTAAAAAAAGAGCTGCCGATAACATAACATTTATCTTATACCTGTTTTGCTGGGGCAATCCTTCCCCAATTCGTATTTTTGCAGTCTTCACACTCCAGGGTTAGCTGGAGGTTTTAGCACCCGAGTCTGAGCTTTTCCTCATTAATAAACATGAGATTTTAACAAATGACAAAAAGAAACAACCCCAAAACAAACCCCAAGTATCAAAAAAACCATCTCCAACAATCTCGCTTTGCTCTGGTTGTAATGAAGCCTGAACATGAAGAGGCAAAAAAAGACAAAGCAAAACAAAACCTTGCAGCACTGCACTTCAAGGACATATCACAATGCAGGCTCTATCAAAAATCTTACCATGAGCAGTTGATGAGGGGAGGGAGGGGAAAGACAACAACCATTTCCTTGCTGAACTAAAAAGACCAGAGAAAATCTGTGATAAGGCCCAGGCTGGCTGTTCAGAAAGGCTGAATTAGTGGGGTAGGGAAACGTAGCACTTGCAGCCCTGTGCCTGGAAAGTGACTCCCTGGCAGCTGAGGATCTCTGATTTGTGTGACATTCTAACAGACTTCGAACTGTAAACTGGAGAAAGAACCACCAAAAAGAAATTTAGACAAAAAACCAAAAATCAACTACCTTTTGAGTCTGTATCATCATATCAGCATTTTGGGTCTTTCCAGAGCAAATCATCAGTCAACTCCGAAAACTTAGGTGGGCTGTTTGTGTGAAACACGTTACTCTTTGTTATACAGTAAGCTGAAACCACAAGACTCATTTCACTCAGAACCTCAAAATACACCCAGCACTACACAACTCCTCCAAACCCCTGCAACATCCCCGCTCTAATATGGAGAGTTCAAACTTCTTTTACAATCCCTATTACAAGGTAATACAAAGCACGCCCTGGGTTCCCCAAACCGTTATCATTTCAAGAAGAAAGTCATGTCAATGATATATTTGCCTTGGAGTTTCTGTGGCAGCAGGTTGTAACCTGAGCACATTTCCCAGTTTTTCCCCACACAAATCAATGTCTTTTTAGTTTCTGCTGCTGTTTCGAGCAGGGCCATATGAGCCCACACCACCAAGGAGCAACACAGCCAAGCCAGAGAGAGAGGAAATAAACCACTACACAAATACTCTTCCTTCTGCCCACAGAAACCAATATCCAACAGGAACCAATGCCAATACAACTCGACAACAGACTGTGTTACCTACACTCTCCTCCCAGCCAGGCTGGACCAGGCGCTACCTGGAGACACAATGGCAGCAGCAAGGAGATGATGGTGCAAAGTCCTGTTCTCAGCATCTCCAGATCCGAGGGGAAATACCCTCCCGAAGCTCTACAAGATCACTTGGCACATAAATGCCCAAAAGCAAATTCAATGGATTTCTTAAATCTGTTTGGTTTCAAGCGAGAAGTTAAAGAGCAAACCCAAGCTGATAAAATTGTTGCTACCTTCCTCTGAACCACACTCAGCCCTACTCTTTGAAGGAAGAGCCACTCTTCTTATAATGTATTTGAATGTGCTATTTTTGTTTTTATCTTAGAAGGCCCCATTTCCCCTCACAGCCCCGCAATTGATTACAATAATAGGTTCCTCAGAGCCGGACAAGTTAAAAAGAGGTTTTATAACTTCAGATGCAGTGAAACGTATGGAATTTGCTGCTGCCTTTTTTTATTTGAGTTCCAAGTGCAGCCTCCTCACACCCCACCCTACAAATACTTACACTTGCAGAAGTGTAAGTACAGTAACTCTGTGAATAGAGTAACTCTGCTCTTCTAAGCAGTGCCATGAAGCCAGGCTACGTAAAAAGCCAGGTCTATGGCAGAATTCACACCTGCACTTAAAGATGCTTCTGCTACATCTTACAGGTGGAGGAGAGGCAAAAAGATCCTTTAATTTCAGGGACAGAAAAAAAATGTAATTCTGGTGGTAATTTTTCATTGGAAGCTATGCAGCCCCCAAAATAATGCAAGGGGAGAAAAAAACCTGTTTCCATATCAACAGTTATTTTGTCTCTATTAACTGTTGCTTGCTTCTTTAAAAATAAACGTATTTCTATACTTATTTTCATAAATGAAACTGCCTTATCTTGCAAATTATAATGACACAGCATAATAATGTAAGACACAACCTTCCAGAATCTCACAATGACATTATGGCTCGCAAAGCCCTTCTTCCTTAGTTTACTACTGTCCCATTACAGTACTGGAAGAGAAGAGTACTAAGCACTGTGCTGAGTAAGTTTTTAAGTGACATATTCCTACTTGGTTACAGCAAAAAAAAAACAAAAGAATAAAATACAATTAAAATATTCACAGCAAAACACTATCTTATTGCTTTAGGAAACCTACAGGATATGACAGGACTGCTCTTCTTATGCTTTTGTCATACTCCCTGCCAAACCCCAAGTTACAAGCTCAGTTCATAATGGCAAGCCTCACTGTACCACTGGAAGAATTAAATTGGCCAGAACAAAAGAAGTCATCAAGTTTTGAGTTTAAAACCTGGGAATTCCTTTAAACTACCTAGCCTAGTTAAGCGTTACCCAAAAGCGAAACAAACCTGACATGAGGACTCACTTTGTGGTCTTAGATGCACAGTGGAGTATTCTCACAGAGAGAGCCTATCAGCGGTAACGTGAAGGTTGAGAAACGTAAATGGATAAGACATGGAGACCTTTTCGGTCTATCCAGTACAACATGAGTCAATGGCAGAGGTTAGTCACTCCGTGGTTTGTTTATGCTCCTGTTGGGCCAGGCAGGAGTGATGCAAACACTGGAAGCAAGATGCTTACCCAGCTATCTCCTGGCCTCTTTCCTCTCTCCCACGGAGATGCCAACAGCACGACACACACTGATAGCAGCCTGATTAAGCTCTGGCCTTATTTCACCAAGAGGCCGACTCTTCACTCCTCACTCAGGCCAGCTTCCACAGTGAAGTGCAGGAATTTGAGTGGTTTTGGCTTTTCAAGAACCACTGGTTTGACTGCCACAACACCAGTGCTGCTCAGATCCTCTCTGGAGCCTCCCAACTTCAGAAGCACATGGCACTTACCAGTGGTGGCAGAACAGATCCTAAAAGCGTTGATTTGTGCCAGAACTTTCAAGTAGGGTATAATTCAACCTTAAACTTTTCCAAACTGTATCAGAGTATCAGTTACAGAAGACAAATGCAGACAACACATTTTCTTTCTACGAAAAATCACTTATCTAAATTCTAAACAAATACATTTAATCACAGCATCCCAGACTGGTTTGGGTTTGAAGGGACCTTAAAGCTCATCCAGTTCCAAGCCCCTGCCGTGGGCAGGGATACCTTCCACGAGAGCAGGTTGCTCCAAGCCTTGAACACTGCCAGGGATGGGGCAGCCACAGCTTCTCTGGGCACCCTGTGCCAGCGACCCCGCCCACCAGCGCCTCAGCACCCTCCCAGGGAAGAGCTTCTGCCTTAGCTCTAATCTGAACTTCCCCTGGTTCAGTTTGAACCCATCACCCCTTATCCTGTCGCTCCAGTCCCTGATGAAGAGCCCCTCTCCAACATCCTTGTAGCCCTCTTCAGATGGAGGTGCTCCAGCTCCCTCATCATCCTCATGGCCTCCTCTAGACTTGCTCCAACAGCTCCATGTCCTCCTTACGTTGGGGACACCAGAATTGCACACAGTTATTATGTTCTTAAAACATCTACTGTTTTGAGCAAAACAGCACAGCTTAACTTCCATGCTGCCTATGTGTGTATAGAGCATTGGAGAAGCAGCACCTTTGTTGTTAAACATATGCCTTGGACAAGCCTTAGGGAAAAAGGTAACATATCAACCAGGGCACATCATAGCCTGTCACTTCAGCAGGTAACAAAGTGAAATGGGTTATTTCTAGGTAGATGCATTAAGGAAATGGCTCCATTCTGATCCCAATTGACATCCAAACAAGATCACCAAGTAGCTGACAGCAAACAGGAAGGGTTTGCACATACACCAACATTGCAAGGCCAGGTCACACCATCATACACTGTGCAGGTCCAGGGAGCTCAGGGCGGCATGGGCAGCAGGGCAGCCCCGCCATGCAGCCGGGGCTCAAGCTTGCTGGGTGAACTCTTTCCATACTTATAGTCAAACTATAGCTGTCAAAGAGCTAAAACTTCTCCCCCAGCGATTACCTGCTCAAAACATTAATCACGCTGTGAAGCACTTCGCGTTGTTTTCATAAATAGCTTACTTATGGGTCATTGTATTCATTTTGCTGCTCTACCTGAAGCACGACCAGTGCTGATGCACTAGGACAGCCAGCACAGGTCAGATTTTACTGGACCTCACTAAGTTCCTATCTCGGATAGTCAAGCCTGGCTAGTTGACTGGCAGCCGTGAAAACCACTCTGTAAAGTCAGCAGAAGGATGAGTAGGCATTATCCATTTATTAACTGGTTAACTGCCAATTAATCTTACTTGCAAATCACCTCTTCGGTATTTAAACATCTGGCGAAGAGCTGCTGTTCGTTACCTCCTTACTCCCCCCGTTTTGACGGGCCATAAA
>NW_009924434.1:0-929 GCF_000696875.1 Nestor notabilis | reverse complement strand
CTCCAGCTTGGGATACAGGGACACTGGGGACAACCAGCTCCCCCCATCCCCACAGGATGTGGGGGGCGGGAGGGTTGGTCCCAGCCCCACATCTAAGGTCGCATCCAGGTTGGAGATGGGCAATTCCCAGAGGATAACGGAGACCTTCCAGGACCTGGAGCAGAAGCTCCAGCTCATCTCTCGGCAGAACTGTGTCCTCAGGGAGGCGCTGGGGACATTCCAAGGTACCAGGGGGGTGATGGGGTCCATCCACCCTCTTCATCCTGGGTTTCCTGGTTTTCCAGGAAAAGCAGGAGCAAGCATTACCTGGGATCCTTCTGTCCATCCAACCTTTGCTCTTCATCCCTTAGAGACTTTGCCATCGGGACTGGAGAAGGAGCAAGGACCAGCCCCAGGAGGAGACGGAGGAGGTGAGGGTCTCTGCAGAAGTGGCTCCAGCAAAGGCAAAACAGGGATTAAAAAGGTTGGCAATGAGGAGCTCTGAGGTTCCTGGAGGTACAGAGGGGTCCTCCAGCATGGGGCAAGCGGGAAGACATGGAGGTGGATGATGGACATCAGGAATTAGCAATAGGACAGAGGGTGATGGGTTTAAACTGGAACAGGGGAAGTTTGGGTTGGACATAAGGAAGTTCTTCCTTGTGAGGGTGGTGGGACACTGGGATGGGGTGAACAGAGACAGTTTGGATGCTCCATCACTTCAAGTCCAGGCTGGACGGGGTTTGGAGCACCCCGCTCTAGTGGGAGGTGTCCCTGCCCTATAGATGATCCCAAGTCCTTTCCATCCCAAACCTTTCCATGCTTCCACGCACCGTCCCTGCTCCCCGTGGCCGTGCCCGGTGCCGGGTCCCTCACGGGCCATTCCCGGGGCTGCCCTCCTCCTCCTGCAGCCCCTTTCTCTCCATCCCAGCTCCATTCGTGACCCTGGACCC
>NW_009924433.1:0-14042 GCF_000696875.1 Nestor notabilis | reverse complement strand
TTGGAACTAACTGTTCTAGGATTCTATGATAGTATAGACAAATATAAAAAAAAACCTGCCACAATTAAACCAGCCAAGTCCAGTATGCTTTTGAAATGGAATGTGACATTTATCTCTCTGCAAGGCCTGTAAATCCTACTGAAGCACTCACTGTAGGGCCTAAATTCCTTGTGTGTGCAGAATAACCACTGTATTTGCTGGTCTCCAGATAGGAGGGGAAGGGCTCTGTGTCAGAGGGAATCCAGAGATGCTTGTGGTGCTGAGATCTGGTCTGAGCGTGTGGTGTGAAGCTGTGCTTCACCTTTATTTGTCAGTAGCCCAGCTGTTCAGAGATAATTGAAATCCCTTCCTTTTGGATCAGGCAGGTACACAGAAAGTCACAAAGGCATCATATTAAGAAAAGGGATGAAGCAAGACCAAAGGCAGTCTGCTTAATTTGCCCGTGTCTGCACATATTGGGTAGGTGTCACATGTACAGTTCAAACATCAATTTGCTCTTAGGCTGCACTTCTTGGCTACAAACAATATCATTTTCCATTGCCATGGACAACCTCCAGTTTTACATGTGGCAAGTCCTAGTGCCTGTTTTTCTAAACCAAGTTCAGTAAAGCAGGCATGGTTGAGCTTGCATGTGCTCTTGTGCATTTTGTGTTCATGAGTCCCATGCTTGTTTGCTTTTAGCACTGCCACGTATGCAGGTCTGCAGCCGCTCTTGTTTGAACCCCTGCATGTGCAGACCTCTCTGTTCATACTGATGGCTGTGGTGTCAGGATCTAGAGGTTGTATGCTCCTTGCAAGATAACTGCTTACACTCAAATAGGAACTGAATTCTTCAGTGTTTGGCCTAAAACTGCAGTAAATCTCCTTGAATAGTGCTTGGTCTTCAAGAGATAGGATCTGGCATTTTTGCATAACAATAAGAAGGAAGCCTGTATTGATTTAATAAAATGTGTAGACACATTTTTGACTGTGTAGTTTTTACCCTTTGGTTAATGTATGTGTTTGCACTGATGGGAGCAGTTCTGAAACTTGAATTACTTCAGTCTAAGGGTTAGAAAAAAGAATTAATTTGTTTGTTTGTTTGTTTGGCATTGTTCTCAGAGCCATGGTCCCCCTCCAGACCTACCAAGTCATCTGCATTCCGTATGGGGTGACAGAAGAACAGCTTTGCCACCTCTCTGTGGGATACCTTGTTAACTTTGGTATGAGGCTGCTATACAAGTAGCTGCTGCAAGAGGCAACAGTTTCTTACAGATACTTGATGCTTGTGTAGTTTATACTTCAGTTTGGGGACCCACCTTTGAAAGTGCTTTGCTGGCATCAGTTGAAATGAGTTGCTTGGTGATGGCTTAGTCTGCCTTGCTGAAGTACACCTTTCCTGATGGCTTAGAGGAGTTGGTTGATGCTCAAGATCTGACTGCTGGAGACCTGTATCACTCCTTAGGTCTTTGGGTTAAATTGGCCTTCAAGGGCTGTTCAAGAATCTGAGCTTCAACTTCCTTGACAACTCTGAAAAGCAGCATAATTAACCCAAGACCTTCTGAGAAGATTCACCAATTTATTTAAAGGCTGAAATTTTCTTCTGTTTCAGTCTCTTCCCTGGTGGTTGTACTTGTGTCTTCTCAGTGTCCCACTCTGCTTATTTATCTCCTTTTAACCAATCCTACAAATGTCCCTTGAAGTTCAAAAGGGACCACGCTGGCCTATTCTCAGCTGGATCCAATTGCCTGTACCTAATGCCAAGGGGTTTTTTGTAAAAGACAGCGTGCATAAGTTGTCTGTGAAATTACATGATGAAAAGCCCCAGCCATGCCACTGCTGGATCTATATCCTCACTGTGAAAGGGAACTTGTTAAGTAAGAATAATACAGCACCAATAACTCTTTGCCATTTGTTGTTCCAAGTTAAGCACTCAATATAGCCTCTTCTCTGTGTTCTGTGCTACAGTCCTGCCTGAGGAGCTGACCATACATGGCTCTGGAACTGCATTCTTGTGCTTTTTGAGGTGTGTGTGTGTTGGCTCTGCAGGCCCTAGCACAAGGGGTTGTCCGCCGGTGGCACACCATGAGGTGCTCCCGTGCCAGGGGAGCTTGGTGTAGCTGTTGCACCTGAGGCTGTGCCTGGTGACCGTGCCCCGGGTGTGGTGTAACATATCTCCAGCCACATTTTACTACTTCAGAGCGAGTTTGGAACTCTTTGAAATAGGCTTTTCTTTAATCCCACTGGGAGGAAATCTTTCATCCCTGCACAGCAGACCTCCACTCCTCCCATTTCAAGTACCATTTGTTGCTGAGTTCTTACATTTGTTCTCTTCTTTAGGATGGACGGAGCCCACGTCCTATTCCTCTGCCTGGATATGAAGTCAGTTTACCAGGTTCTGGTGAGAAGTTTGAAGTAAAGCATATCTTTAAGCTTTGCCAGTCCCAGCAAACTCTGTATTTCAGTGCGGAAGATGAAGAACTGCAGATGAAATGGATGGAAATTCTCACCAAAGCAGCCAAAGGGGAAACTGAAGATACAGCTGAAGGGCTCAGCAACCCATAGCGCAAGTTTCATTTAGTTTCTTTCCTACATGCTATAAACCATCATCACTTGAATTTAGTATTCATGGCACTTTGGAATCTGTATGGCTTTATATTTTCATGTGTCTGCATAGAAAATTCAGTGGTTTCTCTCCTTTTATTGTACATTTTTCACATGCAGTAATTATATGGCATATATTATGTTAAAGGAAAAAGTAGTTGTAGTTGTTGGTGGTGTTGATGCTGGTTTTAAAACAAAAGACAAGGAGAAAAGCATTAATTTTATCAAAGGTAATGGAAAACCATTGGTCTCTTGTTTTCCTAAATCTGTATTTTCCAGTCCTTTTGATTGCTGTTCAGTGCAGGATGTGTATAGTCTGTGATTAGTTCTATAAATGCTGCCTTTTAAGTTAAATGTTGTAAAGGCTTGTGCTGGCCACTGACATTCCATTCTCTGTCCTCTCCCTCCTGGTAAAAGGTCTTTGTGAAGTGTGAGCAATGTACTGAATATTTTCCCTTTGCTAAAACTACGTCTCTGCTATTTTGAGATGATCTGTTCCCAAGACAAATACCATAGAAGGAACTTCTAAAAATGACTGCATACTGTGCAGAAAGGAACATTACGAAGACTCGTTGATTTTAAGCATTTATAATATTGTTTTGTTTTCTTTTGACACCAATACCTTCCTTCCTTCTATTTGAACCCATTTTGATGTAAGTGAACAAACATTTTATACTGCAAACTGGGTTATGATCAATAAACAAGAACATTTTTAGTACACACAGTACAAAAAGGTGACTTTTTTGTTGTATTGGTTAATTTAAAAGTGACCTAGGATTTATTTATATAATTTGTAAATAATGTTTCATAAGTATTTTAAGAATTTTTTAAAGATCTCAGCTTAACAGGATTTAGTGCTTAGAATAAGAGATATTTGTATGAACTGAATTTGTAATTTAATTTTCCTGTTCACCTGTATTTGTCTCATTTTCAGACTTAAGTGCTTATCTATTTAAATAAAAATTCATTCAGTTAACTCCTGAGCCAGATTTCCAAGGCACAGCAAGCTTCAGGTCAACATTTAATATAGGTTTAAAGAAAGAAAAAAGAAAAAAAGGCGTATCTGTTCCCAGTGGTAGCAAGCATGTAGTACTGAGAAAAATGAAATAAAATCTGTCACAGTACTGTATTTTTAAATGGTTTGGTTTAACTTTTTGTCTTCTTCAGCCTTCTACATGTTCTCATATTGGTAGGAGCAAAGAGCTACTCCGTACAGACGGACTTTGTTAGGAGTATTCAAAGTTGATGATGTGCATCAGCCAGTACTTTTATTACCTGTGGAAAAGGATTTGTTTTTTCCTTATTTGGGGTTTGCTGGTTTTTTTTACGTTGGTGTCATAAATAATATACCTTAAGTCCATGATGCTGAAAATGAGAAGCCATGTGTTTAATTAGCTACTGAGGCTCACATCTTCCCCCGCCTCCCTGCCTGCACCCCGCTGATCAGTTGCCATGAAAGGGGTTTCTTGCAGAGTAATTTTTACCATATAGTTCATGAAAAGGAATTATTTTCAGTGTATGCTATTTCCTCCCCAAAGCTTCCCTGAAAATATCGTAATGTAGAATGCTTGCCTTGAAAATGTGCTTGTTCTAGAGTATTTCTGGGTTGGTGGCTGGTTGTGGGGGTTGGGGTTGGGTTTTGTTTTGTTTGTGGGGCTTTTTTTTTTTTGTTGTTTTAAAGTTTTTCCTGTATGACTCCACATGCTTGGGTCTTTTTCTTTGTTACCAAGGGAGAAATGGGAAGGGAAAATAGTAAGCCAAAACAAAATGAATGCATCTTAATACATCTTTCATTTCCTATTTTTATTAACCAAAACTTTAGAACACCTTTTTCAATTTTCGTCCATTTTATTCTTTTTTTAATAACTATGTTAGAATACATCTAACCATTTTCTATTCCTCTGGTCACCGTTTATAATAAAAATAAAAAGTATTTGTATTGTACCTGCGGTGTTAACACAGGATGATGGCACCGGGGAGCATTTGTGTCACAGGTCTCCTGCAGCCACTCTATTTCCGGCACATGTCCACTGTGGGGGACATGGAAAGGAACCTGCCTGGGGAATCTTTGCTTTATGACTGATCAAGAATTTTTATAATTTAAAGCCAGCAACTTAAACTTTGTCAAAAACTAACACAAGTTGCAGTGTGAAAATGCTCAGCCTAGAGACTAAACTGAATCAATTAATGGTGTGACAGACTGGGATCTGGGTCCCTCAGTCATGGTCAGGAGTATGGCTGTTGTCCACATCAGTGGCACGTCTTCAATAGACACTACTATCTTCTTTCAAAACCTGATTTAGCTCCTGGTGAAGCTGAAGGAAAGGCCTCTGTTGACCACAGTGGCAGCTGCACTGTATTGGAGTGAGACAACTCTCACCCTTTTTGAGGCGTTACTCAGGCTTTGTATTATTCTTCCTTGTTCTTGGGGCATGTATGTGTCTTTTACATAAATAAATTCAATGATAGGAAGGTTGAGAACATGATCCTGAAGACTGATCTTTCAAAGCATCTGAATGCACAGCTTTGAAGAATACAGGGAATAATCACTTCATACTTGCTTCAATCCCAGTTAATTCACATATCCTGTGGCCTCAAGGAAATAAGCTACTTTTTTCTTCCTTTTTTTCCCCCCAAAATTTATGAACACAAAACAAGGCCTGAGGTGATGTCAGTCTAGTTCACATGAATATAAACAGGCATGCCAGTATTGCAGTCAGCTAAGCCCAGCAGTGGTCTCCGAGCTTCTGAAATCTGCATTCTCCTCGTTTTGTTCTGTAGCTGTGCACTCAATGTATAAACCTCAGTTGGTCCCTGGCTGGCAAATGGATGGGGCTTAGGAGTGCTCTGGGAAAAGCATCAGTAAATGTTTCCTTTCATGTACGCTTTTCCCTGCACACATGAATTTGATTACTGTCAGAATCAGGATGCTGGTTATATGTGGCTGTAGTCAGCCTCATTCTTATTCTCTGTTGATGAAACAAGAATATTTTATTTAAATGACTTGTCAAATGAAGATTTGCAACTGGGAAACGTATATTGGTCAGTGGGATGAGGGAGATGTTGGTCAGTCTTCAGTGTTGGAAAGCAAAAGATCCTGCAAAGACAGATAGCTTAGTGGGGTATCTATCTCCACTGCTGACTGCGGATCAGTGCAAAGCATGGGTAAAAACCTCAGCAGTACTGGAACTAGGATAAGACATGATTCAAATAAACTTTATAAGCATTTGGCTCTCACAGATCTATTAGATGGGTACTCAGTCCCACAAATAATTGCATATGTGGAAGAGGGGGAATTGTTTTGTAGCTATTGTATTCATATGGAATAGACAAATATAGTACAGAAACCTTCGAACACTTTCTCTGATCATTGCATGGGTGTTGGCTTTCCATAGTGTTTGAAAATAACTTGTCAATTCAGACCAACAAATGGCATTTCCAGGAACCCAGAGGTGTATCTGGCATGTTTGTCTCTGAGAGCCACATGAAATATAAAGAAAAGCTTCTTACAGATCAATGACATGAATGGCTCAGTCGTATGTAACTGAGTAGCTCAGACGAGAGTGATGTAAATGTCAGGATATTTTCTAATGGTTTCAGATAGGAGAAGGAGATCTGCTATTTCTTTTAGAGGACACTGGATTTCCAGCATTTTGGCTGTTAATGGAAAAGAACTTATGTCAAATTATAAAGCTAGAAGTGTTATTTTATTCTGAAAGAACTATGTTACATTGGTTTTGGTCCAGCTCTGAAACTAACAGAATACCTTTCTTCATTTATTTGGTTTGCCTAAAGAAAGAAGACAATGAAGTCATCAGTTTACCAGGCACAAAGTGAGCTCCAAGACATGAAGAGATAAATATTATTTTTAGTTGCTCATACTCACAAGAAAGGCAGCATTACTTGTTTCTTGTTCTTCAGGATGACATAACAAAAGGTGAGGGGGTTTACTTGTCTGGTTTGCATTCTAACATAGTTTGCAGAAAGAGCTGCCCAGCAATACTGAAACTGTAGATTAAAAGTCGGTGGTTAACCTCTCTGACAGCTGCTTCACTTCCCTCTTTGTCTTTCACCAGCAGCATGGAACATTTAGCTGCTAAATATAAGTGACTGCATATCCTGTAAACAAGCACCTTCCCTTTTTACTCACCTACCATTTCTCTTTTTCTGTGCTTTGGTCCATATGGGGCATGGCAAGGTTTATCTCTAGGTTGTGCTTTTGTCTGGATTTTCACTTGGAGGAGTCGAATGAGTGCATTTTGCTGTAAAATGAAATAGTGATAAAACAGGCTTTTCAGAAAGCAGTTGCTGGCTGTCCTCACAGATGCTGTGTGATCTGTGATCACAGGAGATTAAACTAGAGGAAGAATTCTGTTTGGTGTCTCTGAAATAGTTTTTAGGAGCTGTAACCAGCTTATGTAGATGGCTTGCTCAAATGCAGCAAAATAAACTCAGTCCTGTTTAGAATTGCTGCTAGCATCAACAGTGTAAAAGACTGCTACCTGGACACGGCTCACCACCCTCACAGGGAAGAACTTCTTCCTAAGATCTCATCTAAATCTACCTATCTAGCTAATCTATCTACCTAATACAGCAATGTTTGGTGTGAAACTGGTGACAGCAGGTACCAGCTGACTTCTGAATTGGGTAAGAATAATTGAATACTGTGTATTAGACCTGTGCAGGCATTATTAATTTCACTGTCCACATTTGGCAGCACATTTTTGTTTTGACAACAGATCCAGTATTGACTCAGATTATACTGAAGCTGTAAACTTCTC
The DNA here is from genome assembly GCF_000696875.1 of Nestor notabilis. Classification (NCBI taxonomy): domain Eukaryota; kingdom Metazoa; phylum Chordata; class Aves; order Psittaciformes; family Psittacidae; genus Nestor; species Nestor notabilis. The sequence goes on along the minus strand of NW_009924433.1, from coordinate 6,678 downwards.
AAGAAGTTTTAATTTTCAACACTAAGAAGTTGCCTGTGGTGTTAAGTTGTAAGTAGTGTGGGTGCTTTTGGCAAATCTGGAAGCATTGGCTTGTTTCCACAGGTAGCCATGGATAGGAAAGTGTCTTAGGAACTCCAGGAAAATTGTATATTGGAGTTTTAGAAGTCCTTTTTAAAATTACAATAAATACCATTGAAACCACACCATGGAGAAAGGGAGTAACTCAGCAACAGAATTAGAATAGGAAAGCCTTTGTGCTGAAAACAATGTGAAAGGGAAATAAACTCACTGTGCATGTTGTACAACCCTTAGCACTAGGTAGGACTTTAGGGGTGGTGTTTCAAAGCTGGGTATGGGGAGCAATAATGTACTAGTTGTGGTAGAAAAAATTTGTATTACAGAAGAGAGAAAATCTGAAGCCTATTCCTTAGGCTGTGCCAGAGACACATTATTTTATTGCTAAAATAATGCTGGGTCCTGTGCACATCTCCACCTGTGAGGAGCAAGGCCTGTTCCAGAACTTGAGTGCCCAGAGAAAGGGTATGGACCACGTGCTCATCAATTCATGTGAGGAAATCCCTCTTGATAATCAAGTATCTGAGACTCCTCATATCTACAACTTTCTTTGTTCCTTGATAAACGAGTCTTGGAAAACCCACCTGCTATCCCTGTGATCGGTGTTCCAAACTCATATGCAGTAATGCTCACAGGGTCACTTGCCCCTTTGTGTGTTTCCTGGAGGAGTTCTTGGCCTGGCTATGGCGTGGGACTTTCCCTCCTTTGAAGCCTGTACCAAACCTACCCAGTTCGGTTAAGGGGGTCAGATGCATCTGCCACACTGACTTTAAAAAAATCTTTCTAAATATAAGAAGAAGACAAAGAGGAAGATTGAGCCTTGCTGGAGTCCTCTCAGAAGAGAAAGATCTTCTGTGCAGGGACTGATAAAACTGTGGTGCTCCCCCAGGCAAAACTTGGTTCCTTTAAAACTAAGCCAGTTGCAGCAATCCAAAGAGAAAAAAATGTAAATTTGCTGATGAGACAAATCTGGAAACAAAGATGATGACAAGAGGTCTCTAAACATGCCACATTCTTGCTGGGCTGCCAAGTAGGGAAGAAGATAGCATTTAGCAACAAAACAGTGGTGAAGATGCAATAAACATCTTCAGGATGATCAGGAGCACACAGAAAAAGCAGAATGCTTCCAACCCCTTCAGGCCACTCGCTTTGCTTTTATTTTCTCTCTGCTTTGTTTTTCCTCCATTGCTGCAAATGGTTTACTCACCAGATCTCCTTTCTTGTCATTTGTCCTGTCCCTGTCCATGAGTTGTTAGTGTACGCTCCTATGCTTGCTGAGAAGTGACTGTTCTCATGGGTCTTCCAAAGGTCCCTTCTACTAGGCAGCAACTCCTCCTTAGGTTGACTGATTCAAATGATAACATGTTATGTGGCTCTGGTTTAGCATCTTTAATAAGAAATAAGCTCTTGTTCATGAAAGGTCTCAAATCAACATCTTGTTGACAAATACCTGATGCTGCTCTCCACCTCATGCCAACAATAACTTTCTTCTCTTTTAACCTGGGTTACTTTGTGGCTGATGCTGCTACCTCAACAGTGGTGTGACTTAAGTACCTGTGGCCAAAGCTGACAGCTTCTAACTAACTGGCTCTAACTGGCACACCCAATCTCAGTGCTGTGATATTCACACCCATAATTACAATAGAATTTCCACTGGATGCCTATAAGTCATTTATTATTCAGCAGTGCCAACCTGGAAGACGAGTAGTTGCTGGATTTGGGGGTTTGTGTTTCGACAGTGGATTTATTTTTTCAAACTTCCAGATTTGTCCTACTTAGATCTAGTGAGAAGCAACAACACATTGTTTCGATATTAATGACAGCTATCCGACTGTGCAAACTGACAGGCTGTTTAAGTTCACTTTCTTTTATTTTTGTGTTTCAATTACCAACATCTATGAAAATACACCCTGGCCATGCCATTTCAGCATAGCAAAGCTGGAAATAACCGGCTGTAGTTCATCCACTTATTAAACTGTGGAGGGGGCTGAAGGGACCCTGAATGAAAATGAGAAGCCCTGCCTGCAACTGGGGATGGAATGGGAGACACTGGAATGTGTACGGGTGAGTGTGTGCAGCTCCCTTCTGTCTGCCTGGAGCATTTCCTGGGACTGCTGCAAATTCACATGCCTGTTCAGTGACATTTTCCTTACACTGTCTATATACACCCATTTCTATATGTCTATAGACATACATATTTCTATATGTCTATAGACCCATTACTGTCTATATACAGCCACTCACTTCAGCTCACATCCTAAAATTGTATCCAGTTTGGTCCATTAACTAAGCCTGCATGTGGTGCAGCCTGTGATGCTGTGCCAGGTACCACAAGCACCACCAATAGAGACTGGAGTGGAGGGAGGCTGTGCTGTGCTGCCCTCCTTGCCTTGTCTCAGCCACCACCTCTGTTCCATCATCAGAGAGGGTCCCAGAGCCACTGTGCTCCCTCACCACAGGGTGTTCTAGTGCTCATGTGCAGCCTGCTCTCCTAGTAAATTTGTGGATGACACCAAGTTGGGTAGGAATGTTGATCTGCTGGAGTATAGGAAGGCTCTGCAGAGGGATCTGGCCAGGCTGGATCCGTGGGCTGTGGCCAGTGGGGTGACGTTCAACAAGGCAAAGTGTCAGGTCCTGCACTTGGGCCACAACAACCCCACGCAATGCTCCAGGCTTGGGGAAGAGCAGCTGGAAAGGGGAAAGGACCTAGGGGTGCTGATTGATGGAGCTGAGCATGAGCAGTTTGTGCCCAGGCAGCCAAGAAGCCACCAGCATGTTGGCCTGTATCAGAAATAGTGTGGCAGCAGGACCAGGGGAGGGATTGTCCCCCTGTGCTGGGCACTGGTGAGTCCATACCTTGAATCCTGTGTTCAGTTCTGGGCCCCTCAGTACAAGAGAGACATTGAGGTGCTGGAGCGGGGCCAGAGAAGGGCAACAGAGCTGGTGCAGGGCCTGGAGCACAAGTGTGATGAGGAATAGCTGAGGGACCTGGGGGGGTTTAGTCTGGAGAAGAGAAGGCTCTCTACAACAAGGGGGATCTTATCGCTCTCTACAACTGCCTAACAGGAGGATGGAGCCAGGAGGGGGCTGGTCTCTGTTGCCAAGAAACAAGTGACAGGACAAGAGGAAATGGCCTCAAGCTGCACCAGGGCAGGTTTAGATGGAGCTGAGGAACAATTCCTTCCCCAAAGGGTGCTCAGGCATTCGAACAGGCTGCCCAGGGCAGTGCTGGAGTCACTGTCCCCGGGAGTGTTCACACATCGTGTAGATGAGGCCCTCAGTGACACGGGTTAATGGTGACCTTGGCAGTGCTGGGGAACGGTTGGACTTGATGGTCTTAAAAGTCTTTCAACATAGTTGCTTCTATTATTCTATGATCATCAAAAAGTGAGTAACACGGAAAAAGTGTAACGTATCCAGCCTATCACTCATTTACAAGCCAGAAAGCTGCTTCAGGTCCTGGTATTTTCATTTTGAACCAGACCGCATTCTTGAATGTTGCTGTCTTACGAGCTCACCGATGATGATGTCTCAATACAGGAATTGGCAATAAGCTAAATGCTGATTTCTAGTAACAGCCAACAATCTTTAGGTTTAATTACTGCCATTAGCACTTTCTTTAATGAGAGTAGAGAGCAGAGAGTTCTGCACAAGCACCAGATAAATTGAAAAGGGAAAACAAGAAGAGGAGATGGCAGTGGGAGCATAATGGCTGTAATTAAAAAGTGTGAAGCTTTTTTTTGCATTCTCTTTCTAAAACATTTTTTTGTATATGTTATACATAATGAAGCACTGATTTAGAATGCAATTTAGGTTTAATTTCTTTTCAGTGGACTAGAAGAAATTAGTGACATCTTTTCCTGAATGGAGCTAGCATTCAGACTGCAGTTCAGCCTCTCCAGTTCTGTAGTGGTTTTGCATTTACACACAGCACATGCTAATCTTGTCCATAGTCCATGGATTCAGTTCTCCAGAATCTCTGTTCACGTTTCTCTTTGTGTGTCAAGGTTGTAGCAAGGAGTTTTTTGGTTTGGGTGGATTTAGCTACAGTAAAGTCTGAATAAGATCTATAAAGGCTGCTTTAATCACAAACAATCTGTATCCTTCTGAGTGCTACAGAGTGGTTAATAACATCTCTAATAGAGCCAGTTGCACATTATTATGAAATGCATGAATGTTACTTTGGTTCATGCAGAATGCAGGGAGTTGTGGAGGCTGCTCACAGTGATAACAGACCAGACTAGGAAAGGAAACAGTTGCTTGGAACCCCATGGTTCAGGTTAAAACAGTAGCTTTGTTTTCTGAAATAGGGAGAAATGGAGGTATTTTCCTTACTTATGTTTTCACAGTTTGAAAACATATCTTGGCTGCTTAGAAAACCAGTGGTAAAATTCCTGTTGACCTCTCTTTAGACCTATTTCTCCTTTGTCAAATACAATCTTTTCCTCCCTAGATTTATACAGTTGGGTTTGGGTTTGATTTTGGGGTTTGTTTTTTGGTTTTGGGTTTTGTTTGTTTGTTTGCTTTGGTTTTGGTTTGGTTTGGTTTATTGTTGGGTTGTTTGTTTTTTTTTTTTTTGCATATTATTCATTGCAGCCTTTAAAAATATGAGGATAAATGTTCTTAATCAATACACTTACTAACCTGCATAGAGTTAGACACACACTCAGAGTATCTCTGGAGCAGTCAGAGCTCATCTGTGTTGCCTGTGAACGAGCATTAGGAACACCACAAACCTCTCTCTGACCTTTTCAATCCCTCATACAACGTAGTCCTCATACAACATAGTCCTCATACAACTTTGGACTGAATTCCAGTTACGTGGTTCCTTGCAAGCCCAATGAATTGGCATGGAGAGAGACAACCTTTAAGAAGATAAAAAAAACCCACCTCACTTACCTCACTAACAAGTCCATGTGGGTTTTTCCTCCCCACTGGGGAAAATGAAAGCATACAATAAAAGCTTGTAGATGTTTTCCCAGCCAGTCTTTCAGAGCCTGAAGAGAAGCATAAAGCCAGCCGTGCACTCAGCTGGTTGCAGTTCTGTGAAATTCACAGTTGCAGGAAGGGCAGCCCACATAATCCTGCAAATTCTGTGTGTGCCTGTAAGAACCTGTGAGATGTGTGAAATTCAGTCTGAGGCTGAGGCTGAGATCCTTGGAAAATTTATCTTTCCAATTTTTTTTCATGTATAAAGTAAGAAAGAGCCCTGATCTGAGCACTGTACCTCCCACAGATTTACACCACCCATAGGGAAGAATTTATTTCCAGTTCAAACAGAAATGTAGGAACAAAACCTCAGAGATTCTCTCTGGTGCTTGTCTAGCAGCTACTCCAGAGACACACAGGTGCCTTCTCAGTCGCTGTTATGGCATCAAAGCAACGTGAGGGCAGATCCCGCAGTCAGGAAATAGGGTAGGACACAACACACATCATAGAATCATAGAATTGTAGAATGGTTTGGGTTGGAAAGGACCTTGAAGTTCATCGAGGGATGCCTCACACTAGACCATGTCACCCAAGGCTCTGTCCAATCTGGCCTTGAACACTGCCAGGGATGGAGTGGTTTTCGGGGCGTCCTATTCCGGTGCCTCACCACCCTCACAATAGAGAACTTCTTCCTCATATCTAACCTGAACTTCCCCTGTTTCAGTTTGAACCCGTTACCCCTTGTCCTATCACTACAGTCCCTGATAAAGAGTCCCTCATCAGGGACATCCTTCCGCGCCTTCATCTTGCACAGCTCTGGGATATCCAGTTCAGTTCAGATCAGCAGCCTGTCTCAGCACACAGCCAGCCAAGTGTGCCTTTGAATTGCTCAGTAAGATAAAGTCCCTTTTTTTTCCCCCCTGTGGAATATGAGTTTATTTTACCAAACAAGCCCAAGGGGGAGCAGATGATCAAAAGGGGAGAAATGCTGATGGTTACATGAATGATTCATTGTTTTACAAAGATGCTTCTGTGCAAATCTAGACTTAAAACTCTGTGAAATTACCAGTAAGAACTCATCTCCTGTGTCTTTCTGTAAGTGTAGAGGGATTTATGGATTTTAGGTTTTACTTCTAATTCTGCAGCAATAAAATGGGCATTTTGTCACCTCCTCACCAGCACTCACAGTAGGCATTTGCTGGCCAGGTTTCTTGGAATGATAACAGGCTGCCCAGTGCAGTGGTGGAGTCACCATCCCTGTAGGCATCTAAAACACTTGCAGATGTGACTTTCGGGGATATGATTTAGTGGTGGACTTGGCAGTCCTGGGATAACCGAGGTGAGTCTCTCCAGAGAGAACGCCTTCAACACCAGAGTGGGGGAAGCTCAGCGTCCCGGAGCCACAGTTCTGAACAGCAACAGCCACCGAGGGAGCCTCAAGTCCTCAACAGGACATGCGCAGGAGCCGGCAGCTCCGCTGATGCAAGCAGGGACTCACAGGGGGCAGCACCAGGAGTGAAGGCACCAGCCCTCAGTGGGTAAAAACCCACCCCAGGAGCGCGGCGAACAGGACGCGGTGTGGCAGTCGGCGCGGGCAGCGAGCGGGCAGAGAGCAGGATGGTGAGTGCTCGCCTCAGGACCACGGCCCGCTCTGGGAGCTGTGCTGTGGCTGCC
>NW_009924432.1:1801-7245 GCF_000696875.1 Nestor notabilis | reverse complement strand
TGGTCGCACCCCGGGTGCGAATCGGAGCTTGCTGAAGGCGCAGTGCTGACTGCGGGGCTTTGGGAGTCGTGGGATGGGCGGACAGGGTGGCGCAGCCATGCAGGTCCTTCTGGCATGTGTGTGCCGAATTTGAATTGCGGAATTTGAAAGAAGACTTGGGGCGATTAATTCTGCCCGCCCCGCGTCAGACGTTTCTTCTTCCTTTTGTCCTCTCCGATTTAATGAAACAGATCTGACAGAGATTACGTAACTGTTCCTCTGCAGAGAGAACTCGGATATGCTGATTATCTCTATTGTCAGGGGTGAACCAGCAGACAAAAGATGTCTAAGGGAACTACATTTTAGAGCCGGTTTTACAGTGGGTTGGATCTTTATTTTTCTTTTCAAAATGCATAAACTGAATGCTTCTCCAGTGTTTCTAGCAAAGGTCACCAGTGTAAAAGGCAGCGGCTAATGTGATTTACTAAACAAATAGAGGCTAGCTTAAGCAGATTTTGCCTTTGAGGTTATGAGGAAGTAGCTAGATTTTTAAAACACTAACTTCTCCCATCACCCTTCCTATTTAACATGCCCCAGGTACAGAGCATTTATGGAGGAAAATAGGAGAAAGCTCAGTGTGAGCTCCTGTTAAAACCAGTGACAGCACCTACTTCATCTGTCAGCATTGCCTTTAGTACAGTGGCTGTTGGAAATGCCTGGTGGTTCACAGCTGCACTTTACTCACATTTAATTTTTTGAGTGATCATAGAATCCTAGAACGGTTTGGGTTGGAAAGGACCTTAAGATGGTCTGATTCCAACCCTCTGCCATAGGCAGGGGCACCTTCCACTAGATCAGGTTGCTCAAAGCCCTGTCCAGTGTAGTCTTGAACACTGTGAGGAGTGGGGCACCTACAACTTCTTTGGGCAGCCTGTGCCAGTGTCTCGCCAGCCCCACAGGGAAGAACTTCTTCCTTATATCTAACCTAAATCTTCCCTGTTTAAGTTTGAACTCATTACCCCTGTTCTTATCGCTGCAGTCCCTGATGAAGAGTCCCTCCCCAGCATCCTTGTAGGCCCCCTTCAAATATTGGAAGGCTGCTATGAGGTCTTCACGCAGCCTTCTCTTCCCCATATGATATGCAACTCCATCTTGTAATGATCTCAAGGTATGGCAGCAAAGAGCAGATGATTATTATTAAACCTGATAGTGGCTAAAACATCTGTAAATTAAAGCTAGTTGTATCTTTAATGCAGAAAACAGTGGTGCACTCTGTTATGTAGAATGTTGATTTTCTGGGGAATTTCGTTCTTAAATTCAAGAGAGTAGGGCTATAGCCCATACAATAATCTCTAATAATCATTTAACTATGAAATTAACAACCCTCACCGCCATATATAATGAAAAATAGTTTCTGAAAAGATGGTATGTTTAAAGTTTGTCACAGATGCTTTCATTACCAAATACATGTTTGTGTTTCTGCACAGGCTCAGCGGTAACAATTACGAGCTGGCTTTTGTGAAGATCTCAGTCCAGTTCTTAGTAGACCAATGGATGCATCATAACTAACTGGAAGCAACTACCACTTCTCTTGGCAAAAATACTAAGCATCAAAAATGAACAGCAAGTTGGTTATGCATATGTTAAATGACAGTAGCAGCTTAAAAGTTAACACATGTTCAGTGCAGTAACCCCTCAGCTGAGATGCTTTGTTTTGAGAATCTCAAAGCACTTTGATAGGATACGATGAAGCACGTTGATAGAGCGACGTAAAGGACTGATCAAATTACTGGTATGTCTGATACTCACATGAGAACATCCAGAGAAATAAAATTGCTTTTTACTGATTTTTAGGTTCCACACATAGAATTTTATTTATTTTTTTAATAGATGACAAGTTACTAGCATTTAAAATGCCTTGGTGTTTAGTGCAAAAGTATCCCTGTTTTCCTTACTCAAGCACATACATGTGGGATCCTTAAGGTAGGCCTCAGTGTTCAGCAAAACATAAAAGCAACTAGACAATTTTTTGTGGTTGTGTCTAAAAAGTGTGCTTCCTTCTTGAAGTGAGAGTACATAAAATGTAAGAGTTATGAGGAACTTGCTTCAACATTGAATACGTTTTTTCATGTAATACAGTAAGAACACGTCATCATCATATACTTGACTTAAACAGGCTGCTGAGTTTAAAAAAGCTTCAGCTAACAATGTACCAGTTAAGGGTGTAATCATTTGACTACCTGCTATTTTTGTCTTTTCAAAATGATGTTACATTAATTTTGAAGGTACTGATGTATTTTGTATGAGTTTGTAATACAGAGTGTCTATTTTTACACTGCAGAAACTCATACTAAAGCATGATGAATTTCTTAAGGATACTTAAGAGGAGATATGAGGAATCTTGTCCTTTGCTGTTCAGTTTAAGAAAAAAAATCCTGTAAAAGGAATTTTGACTGGCATAAGCAAAAAGGCAGTCTTTGAAGTACTGTGTGCACAAAGGTCAGTGAAATAAAATGGAAAACTTTATTTACTAATAAGTTTTTTCTGCTTATAATGTATTCTCCTCATGCTCTGGATGCTATTCTTAAAACATGCTAAATAAATGGAAGCAGGTTTAATAGTTAAATCTTCTTTGTTTACTCTAAAGATCACGAATCTTAAGTGCAGAGAGTCACAAATTGACCTCTTTGTACAAAATTACATCATTTGTTTATACTTTTCTGAACAACACAGAGAACCTTCCCTGTCCCTCCTCAAGCATCTTCAGATCATCATGGGAAGAGAGGTCACCTACAAGTTACTGTCAGTTAGCTTTACCCCAAGAAGCAGGTATCAGACATTTCTGAAGATTATTTTTTATCTTTTACACTAGTTAAAGTACTGCTGATTTTTCAGGAGCTTATCACTGATTTGGATGCCCTTGTTAACGGAAGTAATTGATGCAGGGAGAAAAGGAAAATGGAGGTGTATGAAAGTATGCAAATACTTTCACAAACAGAAAGAATGGGTCATTCAGCCGGCGCAAAGTTTATTTAAATTCTTGCTGTTCTTTAATGTGCCTGTATATGAAAAAATTTACGACAGCATTCAGATTGTTTCAGATTAAGGGCCTGTTTTAGTTTTGTTTTTAAAAAACTAAGGTAAAAAACATGAAAAACTGACCTAATTTGCAGGTTCACAGTTCTTACCTGACAGCTTTGTCCTAATACCAGCTGCCAAAATCTGGTGCACCGATTTAACTGAAAATATCTATGATAATAGTCAGGGTATGAAGAATTAGCAACTTCACTTGCACAAAGGAAATGATATGCGTGAATTTATATTTTAACTGTGAGTGTGGAGGTTCTTATTTGACTGAAACACCTGAGATTTGCTCTTGGTTTTGGTCAGGGTTTTTTTTGTGTTAATGTCCTGCAAATATTAATTAAATGTGATTGTCAGTATGTGATAAGTGAGGTTTGTTCATCAAAAGTTTTAAGGGGTGGTGTTGCTTGTTACACTTCAAGAAACTTTGTAACTGTCGTTTTGTGAAACATTTTTTTCCTTTTTGAAGGGAAAGGGAAAGACAATTGTACTACTATGAAAAGTATGCTTTATTAAAGTAGGATAAACATTTTTAGAGAAGGAAAAGGAAGGGGGGCTGGGTGGTTCGACTCGGTATCTTGTTGCAGAATGTTGTAAAGCTTATGCGTCGAACAGATAGCCATATAAGGAATGGAGGTTGAGGGAGTGGTTAGCCTAATGAGAGAAACCCCTCGAAACTTCTCGAAGCTTCTCCAAACTTCTCGATGATGAAACCCCAGCAACAAAAAAGAACCAATGGAAAGGAGCCACGTCAATATCTGGGCAAAAGAGATAACGGGATTGGCTGAAGCCAAAATATCTGGGCAAAAGGGAGAACGGGATTGGCTGAAGCCAAAATCGAGAGGTATAAAGGACAACCTCCCAGGGACCCGGTGTGCGTCTTGTGTGGAGCGGGGACTCCTTGGGGCACCCAGCGCTGGTTTTTTTTATCTGCTACCGCTTGCTCAATTCAATAAAATTTATGTTTTGAAACGAGTGTGGCTCACTCGTTTATGACACGTAGGCATATGGTTTGGTTTGAGCTTTCAAAGTTGTGTATCCCTTTAGACGTTTGTCTCCTTCCTTCCCTCAAAAACACCACCCCATTCCTCCCACCCCCAAACTTACGAACATTTTTATGAAAATATCCACCAGGGTACGAATTTGTATGTTCTCAATTACTTTGTGTAAAGAATACTGATTTATTATTTCATTTGTAATACTACAAAAGCAAGAGTAGCTGAATGATCCACAGATGTGACGTTGAACTAAAATGCTTTCGTATGCATTGAAATACACATGTAACAGAGCACAAAGGATCTTCTCAGAGGTGAAAAAGAACAGAGGCTGGAGAAGTACCAAGTGTTCTAATAGTTAGGAAGGGATGACGTATCTAGAGATAAAGAGCCAGAAACAAATTCGGTAGTGTGTATGTGGAGACAAGTATTTGCTTTCAAATGAGGGAGTGGTTTTAGAGAGTTAAGGAGAGCTAGTTGCTGCATTCATTATCTGGAACTGACTGGATATGTTAAGTACATAGGGGTATGGAAACTGGTGAGGCAGGTTTCGTTAGTGCAGATAAAGATTTAATAGGAAACAATGAGTAAGCAGGTGATTACCACGAAGGAGGGGGATAGGATCCAATAATGCTTACACATTGCTACCCATTACAGTATTTTGAAGAGCTTTTTCTCATTCTCCTTGTTTTTTTCCTGCTCCCAGAGGTGATAACCATTAACTTTTAAAATTATTTGTGATTATTTTAGGTGTATGGTCTGATCCTAGAAGTCATACTGTACTGCTTACGTGGTAGTAAATGTTGATTTAATGGACTATAAACATGCAGTTGGGAGCGGGGAGCCTGTCTTTGTCTGAAAACTTGTGTCTCTGAATAAACATCAGCAATGTTGCTTGATTCATTGCTCGCATTGCCTTGTCAAAAACACTAAATGAATGCAATGTGATTTGTGTAAACATACAAGCTGCCTTTTTAGTTTACGACACTGGACACCACTGATGTCCTTGCCTCTCACATTGTGTGTAGTATGACACAGGTTTATTACTTTTTTCTTAAGTGTTTGGATTGTCCTGTTAAGAAGTATATCTTACGCATTTTTTGTTTACAATAACAGTAAAGTTAATAGGTTTCACAATAGAAGTAGTTGCATTAGGCATATTACTATCACTTGGTTTTTTTCTGAAATGAAGTTACACTTTTTGCCAGTCTTAATTGGATCTGCTATTATGTCCTCTTCCTTTAGTGCAGAATTACTGTATTTTTAACTGATTTTTGTTGTGTACCAGGACACATACAGATCTGTTTAAAAACATCGTTTTCTTGACCGGCTTAAGTAAACTGACTTTGACTTCAACTTTGACAAATCTGAGAGATTTTTACTCTC
>NW_009924432.1:0-1770 GCF_000696875.1 Nestor notabilis | reverse complement strand
CCCCCCATTTGCTCTTCACTTGCCAGAGCCTGTCTTAAACTATTTTTGTCTTTGCCTGAGTCATGCTTGAGTTCATTCCATGTCTCTGCTTGGCTTTAAACAAAGTTATGCATTCAAAATAATACCATGAATAGAACTTCACAAGAAACTTGTAGCTGTACTGTTTGCTGTTTTAAGTATTCTCTCTTAATCATCGTCCAGCCTGACTGGTGTTACGGAAGAAGTGAGTCTGTCCCCACCTGTTGCCAGCATGCTGGTAAATTCTCATGTTCTGATTACCTGCATTCTTCTCATTCAGACTAGATGACTGGAGAAACCTGTAAGGCAGGTGAGCAAGGAATCTGCTTGCAAATACATGTGTATATTCTGATCGTAACCCACCGGTTTGCAGTTTCTAGGAACACTGAGTTATTTGCTGGAGAAAGATCAAGTGGCTAATCAAATCAAGGATACCTTAATCACTCATATCCATTCAGATTAATATGGTGGGAAGGGAACTTAATAAAATGTAATCAAGCGCTTATGCATAAATTTTATGATAATGGACTAAAGAAACCGTTACACCACTTCAAACTTGAATTAACTCCACCAGAACTCTAGTTGAGTTTCCTGATATAATTGGGTAGAAACTGTCTAGTGCTAGTTGGCTATAGGTCACACTATTTAACCAGGCCCAGGTGGGAGGTCTGGTATCTCCTGACTGTCATAGCTATGAAAAAGTAGTCCCCTGCCCCCAGCTTGTGCAGTTGCTGCTTACTTGCCAGAAAGTGTCTTTGGTACATGTTGAGAAAGTATAGTTGGATATGTTCCCTGCACAGATCATCTGTGGACACTTGCATGAATGGTATAAGCAGAACTTACCTTTCTAACACTGAAACACCATCTGCATTAAAGGAGTAACAGCAGAAACTGTAAACAAGTCTTCAGGTGAATCAGGCCTAAGGAAGAGCTGCCAACTGTCACCCAAAATGCACATCTACTTCCTTTGGATATCTTTGCTTCTGTCCTTTTGAGTGGAATAAATTGTAGTGTGTAAGACTGTATCTGCAAGTGCTGTAGCCAGGTATATGTATTTGGAAACTCAGGACAAATAAAAATGCGGACAATGTAAAGGACCTGAAATCTGCTTTTTGCTGAATAAGAACAGGTAACTCCATGGTTACATGTTGTTACTGGGAAAAGAACCTTGCATATTTCTATTGGGGATTGTGCCTTTATCATTAGGTATTATTGGTAGGAATGAGATTTGAACTGGATTTCCATTTACCAGCTTTCACTAAAGGGCCGCTTCTCCTTTGTAAATTTTGTTAACTATCCATATACACGTTTGACCTCAGACTTCTAAGCAGTTTCCTTTCTTCATTTGAGGAACTTAATGAAGAAGGAAATACAACTCCTTGGTTGTTACAGATAAAGAAGTGTCAGGGAGTGAGAATTAAATTACTCACTTCCAGAATTCTGCAGTGATACTGAGTAGCTCAAACCCGGGCATGCAGAGGTTTAATTTGCCGTAAACTATAATGGTTTTAAAACGTATAAAGTATTGTATTTCTCTTTTGCAAAGATGTGGAGAGACAGGGGAAGAGGGAGGGAGAAAATGAAGCCTTTGGCTTTTACAAATCACTAACGAGTTTTCTTTCTTGCTCCAGAGCTCCCTCAGTGCCCGAGGCAGCAGGGGTCCTGCGACTGTGAGGGTGGTGAGGCACTGGAACAGGTTGCCCAAGAAGCGGTCAGTGCTCCATCCCTGGCAGCGTTCAGGGCCAGGCTGGA
>NW_009924431.1:7992-8355 GCF_000696875.1 Nestor notabilis | reverse complement strand
GCCGGAGGTGGCCGCACCGTGCGGGGCTTCAGCCTCTCAAGGGAGGGACTTGGGAAGCGGGAGCCCCCAGCCCTGCTCCCGGCAGCATCTCTGGCGCGGCGAGGTCTGCGGGATGTGGAACCACTGGTAAGTCTATGATTTTCTTTCCCATTTCTGATACAGACTGACTCCCGGGGAAGCAATGGGGCTTGTGACCGCACTGGGCGCCTCTATCTGTATCACTACAACGAGGAGCAGCCTTTCATCCCGCTGACCGAAATCCAGAGGATCGACACCGCTGCCATCCTGGACGTCAAATGGTAACGCTGGCCTGGGAGGGATTTGAGCTCAAAGCAGAGAGGTGGGTACTTGGGGGGTTGTTTA
>NW_009924431.1:3012-7929 GCF_000696875.1 Nestor notabilis | reverse complement strand
AGTAATATTTGTTAATTAAGCTGTCCCTGGCTTCTTGGAGGGAAGCATTCTCTGGTTTGTTCCAGTAAGCAAAGATCACACTAATTTCTGAGTTATGCTCTTGTGCTCGCTTACGAGCAGCTGCTCGCTGACTGTAGGCCTCTGTTGTTCTAATAGTAGATGTAATATGTTTAGATATGTTTATATAATATGTATATATCACAGAATCATAGAATCAGTGAGGTAGGAAAAGATCTTTCAGCTCATCAAGTCCAGTCCCAGCAGTGCCAAGGTCACCACTAACCCCTGGCACTGAGGCCTCGTCTACCCGGGGTGTGAACACTTGCAGGGACGGTGACTCCAGCCCTGCCCTGGGCAGCCTGTTCCAATGCCTGAGCACCCTCTGGGGAAGGAATTGTTCCTCAGCTCCATCTAAACCTGCCCTGGAGCAGCTTGAGGCCGTTTCCTCTTGTCCCATCCCTTTTTCCTTGGGAGCAGAGACCAGCCCCCTCCTGGCTCCATCCTCCTGTCAGGCAGTTGCAGAGAGCGATAAGGTCCCCCCTGAGCCTCCTCTTCTCCACACTAAACCCCCCAGGTCCCTCAGCCCTTCCTCATCACACTTGTGCTCCAGGCCCTGCACCAGCTCCATTGCTGTTCCATGCAGGTTTGTGGGAAATTGAGGATGAAGCTTTAGATTTTCTTCATAAGACTTTTTGTAGTACCTTCTCCTTGTGCATCCTGGAATAAAAGTGATGACTTTGCTCTCTGCCTAAAATACAAGAAAGATGGATATTCAAGACTTGTTTGATCTTTCAGGTGCCACATTCCTGTTGCAGAACATCCCATGGTTGGCATTGCAGACTCCACAGGCGCCGTGGAGTTTTGCCACCTGACGGGAAGCGAGGTAGGTGGCTGTAACGCCTGCTGCTGTTGAAGCTGCATGTAGTCCATATTTGATACATCTCTGGTGTTATTAGCAGTGTGTGGAGACTTGCAGGAACGTTGTATGGTTTCCATGGCTTCCTCAGTGTGCTTAGCTTTTTAAGCATTGCTTTTGCCTTCTGATATTGTTTCTCATAAATTCCACAAATTGGCAGCAGAGAGGCTGGCTGGGCCCTACCCACCTGCAGGGTGTGGGAGATGAGAGGCATAGAAGCAAATCCTGGGAACTGGCACTTTAGAATAAGTACAGACTAAGTGGTAAACGTAGCAGAAGGTGCAAAGTTACTACAAGCAGGGACATTTCATCTTTTCTTTAGTATGGGACCCTAATATGCCCGTCTGTCTCTGGAAAACACCTGCAGTGGGAGTAAGCAGTACATGTGGTGTTATGTACCTGCTGTCTTCCCAGTCTTAACCCATTCCTTTTCTTTCCAGTAGAAGAACAGCTGCATGTTGGAGCCTTGCTTCAGGGTTGATCTCGGAGCACAGTGTCTGGCTTTGTCCTTAGACTGGTCCACTGGACGAGAGCAGTGGTGAGTATGAGGCATAAAGGCTGGTACTGGAGTCTGGGGAGGGTGTGTGACAGCTTCAAGTATAAGTCGGGGGCTTTGATGAATGAATCTTTGGTGGCTTTTGTGAGTCCCAGACTGGTTTGTGTTAGAAGGGACTTTAAAGCTTGTCCTGCCCCTACAGGCCCTTGTCCAAAGCCCCTCTCCAGGTTTCCTGCAGCCCCTTTAGGCACTGGAGCTGCTCTAAGGTGTCCCCTTCAGGAGCCTTCTCTTCTCCAGCTGCCCCAGCCCAGCTCTCTCAGCCTGGCTCCAGAGCAGAGCTGCTCCAGCCCTCGCAGCAGCTCCGGGGCCTCTTCTGGCCTCGCTCCAGCAGCTCCACGTCCCTTTTGTGTTGGGGTCTAAAAGAGGAGAGCAGGACCAGTCAGGATCAGCCAGTGCTTCTGATGTCTGTGATAGAAAGGAAATAAAACATTTTGTACTCCAGACGAGGGAAGAGACTGCAAGAGGTCCATGTCAGTCTGAAATGGAGGAAAAAACCTAAAATCCCTCTTCATGTGGAATTTGTTTATTGATGTAATATCAAGTATGTGAGAAATCAGGTTTTGCATGTAGGAGAAGGACAGAGCTAGGGCTCATTTTCTTTCCCTCACATGAACAATTGCTGCTGCTGTGAGTCAGGAATGGGGATCATTGGTGTAGGTGATTCTAAGATGGTATGGGCTGAAGCTGAAAAGAACAGTATAAATCTTGTGCATTCCTTTTGCTGTTGTATCAGTTTCTGTCAATGTTCAGTTGAAACAACATCTCTGATTGTTTCAGTAATTTCTGATGTTTTCTGTGCTTTCCATTCTAGTGGATGTCCTTTGAGAGTGATCAGCAGTGACTCAGAGGGGAAGCTGAATCTTTTGTCTATAGATGAATCTGCTCCTTCTGTGCATATCCTGAACCAGTGGGAAGCTCACAAATTTGAGGCTTGGATTGCTGCTTTTAATTACTGGGACACAGATATCGTGTATTCAGGTCTGTAAGGGCTGGGAATCTCATTTGGGAGGGTTGGGGTGGACGCACCTCGTTTGGGGATGTGTGTTTCTTGGGATTTTCATCTCCAGGGATGGGTGTGCTGCTGGCATCACACCTCTTGAAATAGCTGGGGCCTCTGCTGGGGGAAGAGGCTTCTGGATTGTGGGAAGTGGTTGGATTTAATTAGGAGAAGCTGTACCTTATAAACTGTACTTTGGATAATGGCAAAAAAGATGATGATCTCTTGTGGTGTGCAAGAGCCAGAGAGCTTCTAGAGTCTCTCTTTGGCTTAGCAAAGTGAGGGTGTTGTTAACACGTCTCTTCTGTGGTGAGGAGCACTGTGAGCCTCAAATGCTGTTTGGTCTCTTCAACACTGCAATCCTAGAGCTGGAAAGCATCAGCTCTGTATCAACAGCTCTGTCCCAGGGCCCTGTGCTGGTGGTTTGGGTGGTGCTCAGGGCAGTGGTGCTCTGTCATTGTGCAGGAGGAGACGACAACCTGCTCAAGGGCTGGGACACCAGGCGCCGGCCAGAGGCCCCCGTCTTCACCAGCCGGAGGTGAGTGAGTGAGCGGACCCTGCGGTGTGTGTATGAGCACCCCAGGCTCCCATGCCCTTCCCGAGGCATGGAATTCAGAGATGTGCAGGGACATGGAGCCCTGTTTCTGCCACCCTGGGAAACAGAGATGGCTGCTAGCGTTTGTCAGCAGGGACTATTCATCAGGGGTTGTAGGGACAGGATGGGGGGTGATGGGTTTAAACGACAGAGAGGAGATTGAGATGAGCTCTTACACAAACCAGGCTGGGATTCTGTAATCAGGACAACTTAAGGCTGAGACTTTCTCCTCCCTGTCCTTCAACATAATAAACCAACTCCTCATGTAGCTTCTTTCTAAAAGAAGGATCCAGATTTACACTTTTATTTTGGGAATTTCTCTGTGTGTAAAATTTGGATATCTTATTATGGAATGATTCTAGAAAATATGTTGTTCTCCACTGTTCACTCACTTAATCTCTTTTTTTTTTTTTTCCTGGTGGCATAACCCATCTTTTAGAATATGATTAAAACAATATACACAGCTCTCTGGTAAAATTTGATATGTAACCTTAAAATACACTAGGGATTATTGCTATGGAAATAGTAATGTTGGGAGGAAGGACTCCTGGGAATGGAGCTGCTTTGCTGAAATTCTTGCAGACTTTGAACAGTAGCTCATGGTGGAACTGTTACTAGAAAATATTTGTGCTGAGAGACTGAGAGTAGAAGTTTTGCTGTGAAAGGCTGCGGGACTCTGTAGAACTCTCCTTGGGTGTTTCACTGGACTGAACTTTGAGCTTGCCTTATTCTCCTTTCCCGAGACACCTTGATGCAGTAATGTGGCCCCAAACCCCTTGAAACTTAAGGAAGAATCCCTTCTCAAATCATCTCTTCCCCCTGCTCTGTGTTCTTCTGCAGACATTCCATGGGAGTGTGCAGCATTCAGTGCAGTCCCCACCGGGAGAATCTTCTGGCTACGGGCAGGTAAGTCCCTTTGGGCTGCTCTTCACTGGTGTGACCAGTCCCCTGTTACTCTGAACATGCTCCTGCTGCTCAAGGTGTGGCCTCTTCAGAAGTGCAGTGTGGTGGAGAGCATGTGGTCTTCCCTGAGTTTCTCCTGTACTTGCTGCTCTGCAGCAGCATCACTGCTTGTCTGCCCATTTATCTGTGGCCTGTCCCCAGCTATGACGAGCACGTGCTGCTGTGGGACACCAGGAACATGAAGCAGCCGCTGGCAGACACCCACGTTGAAGGTGGTGTGTGGAGGCTGAAGTGGCACCCAACGTGTGACTTCGTGCTGCTGGCAGCCTGCATGCAGAGTGGCTTCAAGATCCTCGACTGCCGCGGGAGCCTGGGTGAGTTGCCATGGGCTGGAGGTGCCCTTGTGCTGCTCTCCTGTCCTGGCCCCGGCTTAACGGGGGGACTCCAGCCCCCAGCCTGCCAGAAAGATCTAGATGTTGTTAGTAGCCACTTGAGGTACCTCTTCCAGCTTTCCCAGCCCTGTTCTTCAGTCAGCCCTATGGGCTGTGCACAGGCACTGTCGTTACTCAGCCGTTAATATCTCATTTTGAGGGCAGAAGGCCTGTTTGGTTTGCTGTGAAGGCTTTACCTGTCAATGTGACCCTTCTGGTTTTTATTCATCTAGATGGTTTCAGAGAGGTTCGTCTGGATGTTGGGTGGTGCTTTACTGTCAGCAGAACTTACAGACCTGCTGGTGGATTGGTTGTTGCTTCAACAAGGAAGTGCTGAGCAGGCTGGTTAATCTAGAATAGCATGAATAAGCCCTCTGTGTGAATCAGAGGGTATTTGCATGATTAAAAAGCAGTTTGCATTTACATTACAAATAGAACCTGGCATAAAATGGTTGCCTCCCTGGACTTCTCCTGGCCTTGGGCAGATCTGCAGCTTGTGAAATGAGGATAACATTTCTC
>NW_009924431.1:0-2981 GCF_000696875.1 Nestor notabilis | reverse complement strand
GAAGGGAGGACCTGATGTCCACTTGATGTCACAGTCACATGCTGAAAGCTCACACATCTGCAGTTTCTTGCCCACCAGAACCTGGCCTGGCAATGTCCTCATGTGTGTGTGGGCTCAGTGGAGGTCACCCTTTGAGCTGTCTTAGCTTTCTCGAGCCTTTTTAGGTGTTCTGAATTATGAGGCTCTTGATCCTCATGCATATTAAAGCCTCTTCTCCCATCTGCTTACTGAAAATCAAGGCTAATGAGAGGTGCCTCAGGAGAGGCAGGACCTCATTTCTCCTACAGCAGTAACCAGAGAATTCTTCCTGTAGGACATAGCCAGTGCTAGAATGGCTTCTGGGCAGGCTGCAACCATTTCCTAACTTGATTTCTGCTCATTTCATATGTTATTATTTCTTCCAAGCGGAAAACACGGAGGAATGCACCATCCTGTCATCCTATGTCCTGCACAATTCCTTGGCCTATGGGGCTGACTGGTCAAGGCTGTGTCCGAGGGGTTCCTTGACTGCCACCCAGGACTCCACTGCTGCATGCCAGTCTTCAGAGGAGCTTGTGGAAAGGTCAGAGGAGGGAGATGAGAGACTGAACTTGCAGGTCCAGAACCTGAAGATCATTTATGAGTCTCCTACAGCTACTTTTGATGTGATACTGGATGAGGAGAGTGAAGGCCCTGCCCCACTGCTCAAAGCAGAGCAGGCTCCTGAGCTGGCTGGGGGCTCTGATTTAAAGGGGAGCTTGGATTTGGCTGTGGGTCCAGCCCGAGGGGGAGGTTCTGGCTCAGGAGCCAAGAGACCCTCGGGAATGGGCCTGGCTGGTGATTCAGCCACGTCTCTGGACAGCCCCAAGGAAATGAGCATTGTAGCAACTTGTTCCTTCTATGACAATATTCTCCATGTGTGGAAGTGGGAGATGAGCCTGGTTACAAGTGCTGGGTCTCCACTTGAAAGAACAGCCCCAAGTTTGCACTGACCAGAACTGGGGGGAGGGGGAGGAAAACTCCTGTGCCAAGAGTGACATCTGCACTTGGGTCCTGTCTCATTTCTGTTGGGCTTCTCCAGTTTTGTTGTTGAGCTTGTGAGTCTTGTACGGCCGATGCTGATGGAATTACTGGGGCTTCACTTTGCTTTGAGGCCTGTGGCCAAGCACAGGCACATTTATTTAGTTTTCCCTTCCTGTAGTCACTCTGAGCAGGACACTTTCCTCTCGGAGGCTGCTTGTTTGTACCTTGTATTTGAATCCCTCCGAGGCTGGTTTGCATTTGCCTGGTTGATGTGCTAATCCTGATCTCCTCCTTCCACCACAAACCAAACTCATCTGCATTGCTGTGTGCAGATGAACACAGAGTGTGCTCAGAGGATCCTGTAGTGTCTTGGAAAAGCCCATGAGCAGAGGTGTGGCTGTGCAACCTGCAGACTGTCATGGACTTGGGGAAGAAGCTCACAGCCAGGGGCTTACAGTGATCTTCCCAAAGGAGAAAGTCTTTTCTAGAAGGAAATCCCGACCGACCGGTGCGACCGGCAGCAGGTTGGTGCCTTTGCTCCGAGTGGGGCCTTTCCTTTGAGGATCCTGGTGTCTCCACACAGCCTGACTTTATACTGGCCTCACCATCTGGTTGTCTTGTCACTGAGCACCCTCCGCGCTGAGCACCGCCTGGCTTGGCAGATCCAGTGCAGTGAGCAGCACCGTGTGCCAGTGCTGTGCTTCCCGCTCTCCACAGCGAGACGTACCTTTAGCTCCAAAGTTAAGAGCTTTCAGTTCTTTAAAGGTGAACAGCTTTAAGATCAAAACCTCCAAAAAGCATAAGCAGTATTTCCTGGTATCTTTTAAGGTCAAATTAAGTACAGAAACCAAAATCTTACCAACGTTGCCCTAACTACCTCCAGGGATGGCTGCAGGTTTCTCATGGTTGCTCCATTAGCTTTCTTTTTTCACTGTGAAATAGCAGCAAAACACCAGTTCTGGAACACTTTCTCTTGTTATCTTCCTAGAAACAAAAAACCAGCTTAAAATAGGTAAGTAACATCTAGCTTGCATAGTTTCTCATTGAGGGTCCTAAAGAATTAGTTGTCTGGAGGGAAAGAAACACCAGCACCAGGGATCTGTATGTAACAGTGCTGCTTCTAAATCGAGGTACAGCTGGGAAGGATCGTGCTGCTTCAAACCCCCTTGTTTAAGGGTGAATGTGCATTTTGGAGAACATTCTTGGGCACTGTTACATGGGGATTCGTATTAGTATTGTGAACAAGAGCTTTTGTTAAAAAAACCACCCTATTTTTTGATGTTTCTAAAATAAAATCAATAGAAATGATTTCTGTGTCTTGGTTTGGTTTTCAGAGGTTCTTCACCCGGTGAGGACCTTCCACCCTGTCCTGTGAGCTCAGGGTGTGTGGTGGCAGGGACTGTTCTCTGGGGCTTGGAGCAGGGGATCCAGCTCCCTCACACCTCAGTGACACAGTCCCTGTTGTGACACAGCTTTTGACCACAACTCCATCTTAAAAGGTTGTAATACTTCTTTATTGCCACGTGAGCTTAAGAGGAGTCTGAGGTGGGGGAAGCTGCAGAGGTGTCACTGATGTGACGAGACTGGGGCACTTGTGTGTTAGGGCTTGTGCCAGACTCACTTTGCCTGAGGGGTGGGGAATCTCCTGTTTTAATCTGCCCTCACACAGGGAAGGTGACCCATTCAACCCAAACCAGTTGGGCATTGGAGGATGCAGGACCTGCTGCTCTCCAGCCCTGCATTCAACTCTGACCTTATGGCAGAGAGCTGATCCTTCTGGAAAGTACCACTGGAGCCCAAGAAGCATCTCCAAAGGGAAGGGGCAAAGCACCACCTCTGCGCACAGCACCCTGTCCCCAGCTGGAGGCAGGAAACTGCTTCGTGCAACCATTACTCTGGTGGGCTCACAGATGAGTGAACCCCCCTGCAGTCCTGTGTCCAGCTCTGTCCTGGGGCAACAGCACAAGAGGGACGTGGAG
>NW_009924430.1:8062-17349 GCF_000696875.1 Nestor notabilis | reverse complement strand
ATTTTTATTTTTTAATATAATATAATTTTAATTTTTAATATTTATTAAATTGGTAATACAAAATGCCAACTAAAACTTGCACATTTCTCAGCACTTGGATTGTGCTTGGCGGAGAGTGATGGTGATAAACATCGAACATCTCACTCTATGGGAGACAAGTGAGACTTCAGGAGCCGGTTTGATGCTCCATGTCCAGCTGAATGACAGGTTGCTGTAGATCTCTCTTTGGTTAGGGATACCATCTGTGTTTATACGGGGGTAGGTCATATATACTTGCTTCTATAGGCCTTGGTTAACCTAGACCATGACTGACTGGCTCACTAGGTTTCACAGAGGTGGACATGAGGAAAAAGCATTTTCTATACCTGTAATTAGCATTTTTGACACCTATAACCTTTGAAATCTGGTTAATCAGGATCTCATCTGGTTTATTAAGCTTCTTCTGGCTTTTTTGTGTCCGTAAGCACTTAGGTGCCCAGCACTAGTATGTGAGCTGCAGCCTCTCTAATTAACCATCCTGGATGTGAACTCTGGGGGTTTAATTATCTTCCTAAAACCCAGCATGCTGTTACCTTTTTAGAAACACATACTCAGTTCTTACGCAGATGTTCTTAAAATCTAGATGGAAACATCTTTTGGGGGGCGGGGAAGATGTTTCTTATAGCTGTATATAGTGATATGTGATTTCCTGGGGGACTGGCGGCAGTAAATCAAGCTCCATCAGTCAGGTTTGCATCCCTCCTGCCGCTCACAGTTCTCGTGAGAAAGTTGAAAGAATCATGAATTAAATTACATTTAATTGGTAATGAATTTAAATTCATTCAGTTGGTTTCAGTTTCTTTTGCTGCTTGGAAAATAATACAAAATAAAAGGTGCAGATGCCAGCAGAGCTCATGGTGTCTCATAGAGCACTGAAGTAGGGATGTTGAATGATGCTTTTAAGTGATGTTTGAAGAGTTTAGTGGAATTTAGTGGAATGGGTGAAAGTACTTGCATGTTCTCCATGACTCACAAAGCCAGTGCAGACTGAAAGCTGGAATTACATCTCTGTGTTTACACACATAGGTCAGCAGATAGTAATTACTCCTAATACCTACTTGCGGCTTAATATCTTAATTCTTTTGGATATTTATTGCTTCTTACTTCTCCTCAAGGAAACCTTCCAAAAGAAGTGAAACTTTCTGGAAGTGAAACTTCTTGGAAGTGTGAAGTTTCAGCCAGATGTTGAGTGTGGCAATGAAGATGTTCTGGCATATTTGGAGAGCTGCTCTTGTAATGGTCCTGACTGTAGATCATGAAAGAAAAGTGAATGCATACAAGTCCTGTCTCCTATTTGAAGTGCTTATTTTCATTGCTTACCTTCTGTTTATTTGAGGTGGACTCATAAGTTTTCACAGAGAGGGGAAGCTGATAGAACACTTGTAACTCAGATGTTGCAGTTGTTGGAAATCATGCTTGGTTTTATGCTACTCTTTCTTCTGGGGTATTAATTTTTAAATACCATCTTTGTTTTTATTTTATGTTTTGGAAAATTCACTTTATATAGTAAAAGTATTGAAGCTTTGAATTGTGGGTTACCAAACATTTAAGATTTTTTAAAACCCAAGCAGAACACAGTAACCAGCCCTTCTTCCCAGGAGCTGTGCTCTCTATTAACTTCTTTGGGGCCAACTAAAACGTAATAGCAAATCAATAATTGCTGTTTAATAATGTGTTGGCAGTAATACAGTTGCTAGACTGTGAAGGCTAATGTTAACCTTTTTTCCTTGCTGGAATTGTATTGCTTATATGCTCTAGGTAACAATTGAGTGAGTTACCTGTTGAGATCTATGGTTTATTTAAAGGGTGGGTTTGATGGCCAGAATCAAAGAGAAAGCTTTGGATAAAGGGTGAGGTGGTAAATTCAGAGATCCCACTCCATGTTATTTTCATAGAACCCTAGAATGGTTTGGGTTGGAAGGGACATTAAAGCTCATCCCCCCCCAACCCCCTGCCATGGGCAGGGACACCTTCCACTAGAGCAGGTTGCTCCAAGCCCCTGTGTCCAACCTGGCCTTGAACACTGCCAGGGATGGGGCAGCCACAGCTTCTCTGGGCACCCTGTGCCAGCGCCTCAGCACCCTCACAGGGAAGAACTTCCCAATATCTGATCTAAATCTACCCTCTTTCAGTTTAAAACCATTTCCCCTTGTCCTATCACTACATGCCCTTTATCGAACAATTAACAAATGTGACTATAAGCTCACCTATTTAAAAAGAAACACCCCAGTTGCCCTGCAGCTGGATAAATAGTGTAAAGCTCATGCAGCTACTGAATCAAGTTACTTTAGGCTTTTTTAAATAGAGCTGGAGACTTTGTGTAGTTCAGCATCAGTGCTTGTGGAGTGAGTGGTGATGAACGGGGGTTTCTGTGCTTTCGGAGTGAGGTTTGGAAGAATGTTTTGGGTTTCTGTGATTTTTATTCCTGAAGCTTTTGATGGAAAAAGCTTATTGACATCTTGATGCTGCGCCAGAAGCCTGTGCAGGTAGTGATCAGTTTACCTAGGGAGGGGGTGAATTTGGGAGCCCTTTTGGCTGTGCCTCAGCCTCATCACCATCTCTGCTAAAAGGTAATTTTAACGATGCAGGATGAGATTCTTTTTCACATTCTTGTTCTGAATTGGAGCCTCTAAAATACAGTTTGGATTTCCCTTTGAATGACGAATCTACCAGACGTGTCATTTCGGGCTCAAAAACGTCACTAAGAACTTGACCAGCCATTTCTGGTAGCTTGATAGTGTGGCTGCAGTTGTGCTGGTCTTTTTAGAGCTGCAGCTTAACTGCTGCAATAATAGACTTATGCTCTGTCAGCACCAGCCAGGCATTAGATGCTTTCTTGGCCTCATGACTTGATCTTTTCCGGTACCTCTCTGCATCTAATAGTGATGTAGTTTATTTTGGGTTGGGATTTTTCTTTTTTGTTTTTTTTTAATGATACATAATTTTCCAGCTTGTTTTAATCTTCTTTTTATGCATCAGATGTATTACTGCATACATCAAAACCCATTTACCGAGCAGGCACGGAAGCTTACACTGATGATGATGCTTTCTCCAGAGAAGCAACTTCCAACTAAATCAATAGTCTCTCTGGGCCAATGATGCTGGATGGGGCTTGGGGCTTTTTGGGAAGTCAGTGGAGTGAGGGGAAGGAACATTTTCTGAGGAAAATTTCCAAACGACATTCTAAAGGAGAGTAAATTTTTGTGCAGATGTTAACGTTGGCTTCAGGTGATTCCTGGGGATATGCTTTCGTGTTGTGTAAAGAACAGACTTGGCTACTGAAGTAAACCAGTATATATTAAATGTAAAAACCAAATGTCAGTGCTAAACTAAGGTTGAGAAATGAAACAGATAGAAACTCCTGGCATCTAATGCTACATTAACTAAAACATTAGCATGACTAGTTAGTGTTTATTTAGAAGTCAAAATAGTGTGTTAAAATTTAGTGAATGCAGAACAATATTGCTAAAAATATATTACATGGATGAAAGGAGCTGGAGTTAATCTTGGACTATGAGCCCGCTGCCAGGTAGGGTTTGCATTTCAGACATTGCTTTCTGGAAGCATGCAATTGGTAAACTTTTAAATCTTTCTTTCTTATCCTGTTTCTTCTGTAAAACTGATTCAAAGTATACAAATGCTTTGGATGCAATTACAACAAAATCAGTAATGATTATTATTATCCATCAGAGCCCATCAGTACATGGCTGGAGTAGACTTCACTTCAGGACTGGTGATTAGAAATTCATTTCCTTTGCTGTTGCAAAGTTTTCCTGGGTTTATTTCCAACTTTCAGCACCTCTTTCCCAAATGCATTTTCATCTTCAGCAGTGGCTGCATTAAAGAAAAAGGGAAATGAAAGGTTTTTAAAAAAATAAGCTTGTAAGAAGTGTGAAACATTAAACATGATAATTTAACCGAGGAAGGACCTGGCAAGGGCGTCCCTGTCTGCTTATGTTGCAGGTGGCTTTTTGTTGAAAGCATGGTGAAATACTGTGCAAAAGCTGTTCTGAACTTCTAAGTGTAATCAGGCCAAGCGTCTAAAAATAGCAGCAATTGTCCTTTTTTAGCAAGTTCTGTCAAACAAACCAAATGCAATGGTTTTGTTGGGGTTTTTTGTTTCAGTTGAGCCACCTTTTAATGGTGTGAGCAGTTCCATTGCAACTTTAAAAGGTGGTTGGACTGATTTTACCTGATTTTCCCAAAGCTGAAGCTGTCTGGCCTCACAGTCCATGCTCTCCCTGCCTGTATGCCTGGGGGATGTACTACAGGAAGCATTGGGTGGATGGTGGTGGTGGTAGCTCAAGCTCATGCTGCAGAAGAAGCCATAGCTTTGAGAGCATCTTCTGGAGTAGAAGCTCTAGGCGATACATTAAGTGTAGGCACCTCTTCTACTCCCAGCAGGATGAAGGAGAGCGAAAACAAACTCAGTATTAGGTACAGCAGTTGTTTCCAAGGGGCCAATATGCAGATACTGGGAAAATTAGATTTCATCAAAGCAGTTGGAAAGTTGTATCTTGTTTAATGCCTGGCTTGTGCACAAAAATAAGGTGCAGATAGCACCTTAAGCATAGCTGAGCTTGTAGTTGGTGTTCATGTACATTTCGAAGTTGATGTTACGTGATACCCAGCAGAACTTAACTGCTTGTGTAGTAGTGGCTTGAGGAACTGGGACCGTCTCTGTTTCTTACACCTACCAAACAGAATCATGCTGGTGTGTTGTAAATCAAAACTGCGCTAAACCAGCTTTTTTTCTGTTAATCAGGGAGGAATTCAAATTATGAAGTTAATCAAAGTTAAACTGTTGGAAGCCCAAAGTGGGGTTGTTCATTTACATTCATTTGTAAATGAATCCTCCCAATGGAAAGCAACAGGGACTTCACCAGGATGTTAATGACTTGTTGCAGGAGCTTGCCCTGGGACATGTCCCACACAGCAGTTATCCAGGGTGCTGTGTTGTAGGTAAGGTTATCATTTTTGTCTAAAAATCTTCCTCTTGCAGTTCAAAATCTGGTATTTTCCTAAACAGATGAAACTATTTCTGCTTCCAGAGTATATGAGGAACAGAGGCTGATGGCAAAACTGCTCCCATCCACTGTGACCCCCAGCAATGCAGCTGTGTTTGCAATATATGCCCCTCTCATAAGGATGCTGTCTGTGGGAATCGAGACTGGGATGCGAGAAGTGAATTATTAAGAGGGAGCTGGCAACAGAGGAACGAGCTCTGCGCTCTGTGGGAACACAGCAGTCGCTTCCTTACCTTTATCATGGACCTATTTCCCTAAAACACATTATTTGTTTGCAGCTGTGTGAGACATTGAGCAGGGTTGTGTAGCAAGTGAAAGCAAAAGCTTCTCTGCGGAAGGTACACGGCTTAGAGCAGCATGTTGCTGTCAGTAGCTGCACTGTCGGGTGTCTGCTCTTACAGTTGTCACACAAGTGGGTTAAAAAAGGAAAAAAAGCTGTATTTGGGTGCTGCCTGTCACTTGTAGCTGAGGGTTTGGCAAATTAAGATTCTTTTTTTCACTTAAAAAGTCATTTAAAACAATGTAGTGGAAAATGAGGAGTGGCTTTATCAGAAGGTTGTCCCCTGAGGGTTTGTCCCCTCTCCATCCCCACTGCCCCGCTCCATGTGGGCTGTGCAGCAGGCTGGGTGCTGCAGCTGCAGCCAGCTGTGCTGTACAGCTCCACGGCCAAAATGTTTGCCCCCATTGTTTGTGCTGATGTTATGGCCTATTCAAACAAGGCAGAGCTTTGGCCTCAAAAACCTTCTGTGTCACATATGAGGGTTTTTTTTTCCCTATGACTGTTAAAATTTTCCAAGCAGAAAGAGTTGTTCATTCTTTTTTATTATTATTATTTTCTTTCTTTTTGTTTTTAATGTGTTCACAGTGGAGGAGTTGTAATATCCTCAAACTTCACTTGCATATTCACATCATCAGGCTGATGGACAGTGAAAGGGGCTTGGAAGATTGGGCCAGAAGATTCAGATGTCATCTCTGAACTGCTGGTGTGGGGTCCATGCCCTTCATAGAAGTGATGGCATTAAGGGGCATTTCTGGGCACTCCTGTATCTTTGGGTTAGTGCAAACACCACCACCTCCCCCCAGACTCCCCCATATTGGCTGCAGACAAGATGTCTTGATGTGAAGCTCATGTGAATAGTCCGTAGTGTAAAAATCAAAGGTAAATGGTAGTGATCTGGAATGACAGTAAAAATGAGTTTGGTGAGTGCCAGGTGTAACTCTGGTTGGAGCTGTTGCAAAGATGTCAACCTGGGGCTTACAAGAAAATAACAAGACAAAACTGATCAGGTTGCCCAGAGAAGCTGTGGCTGCCCCATCCCTGGCAGTGTTCAAGGCCAGGTTGGACACAGGAGCTTGGAACAGCCTGCTCTAGTGGAAGGGGGGCCCGCCCGCGGCGCTTTAAGGTCTCTTCCAAGGTGCATCACTTTGAAGTTCCCCTTTGAGGTGGTTATGTATAATTCATTGGTTTTTGTAAACCCCTGTCAGATCCCACAGGTCCTAAGTAGCACAGCACAAGTTTGTAACATCTCTTTTATCAATTGCTTTATGTCCTGATGCACCATCCAGTGGGATGCAGGTAGCAGGGAACTGTCGTGATGCAAACAAGTGCTTTGTTGTTATGGCCTTAGGTCACCTGAAAAATCTTACCAGATTAAAGTGTCATAAACATTGCCTGAGATGGGAGTGATGGCATAAGGAATATGTTAGATATCATTTTGACATTTAGGAAAGCCTGTAACTGTTGTATTATGGGATTGAAATATGGTATTGATCACTTTTCATTCTTGGTACAGAATTTAGCAGTCAAATTTATTACTTGCTTAATACAGAAGGCTTTAGCTTGAATGTTTTTCAGTTGTCTCCCCTTTTTTGTCTCGACGATAATTGTTTTTTTATCACGTTGGTATACGTCTGACAAAAACCCAGGGCGCTCCGGCTCGTCGGTGGTATTAGTCTGGCATTGTCTTCATTGCCTTTATTAAAACCTTCTTTGTCCTATTGTTGCTAAGTGATCTATCCATCTTAATATTTTCCCAATGTCTAAGCTACTGTCTGTTAATGGCATCCTAATGCATTCTGAATTGACATATTTCACATCATTTAAACTCCACTTACCTATTTGTCATGCAGAGGTCACAACTTAGTAAGTGAAAGTCACTTGAAGGATTTCTCTTTGCTATTTCTCTAATGTTCCATTGCCACGCTGTAAGGAAATTACAGCTCTTCCACTCACTTACTGCACAGTTGTGATAAAGGCTCTTCCTCACCCTGGCATCCGATATACAGAGGAGCTTTGTACGTTTCATTTCTTTCTCTTCTATTTGTGTCGGCCTGACATGATATTGAAAACTGGAAAGCGGGATGTTTTGTACAGCCATTCCTGGCCCTGGGAGGAACAAAGATGACCTGGCTGGTGTGGCATCCATCCTCCAGCACTGAGACTATCAAGTCTGTGCTCGCTGGGGCTGGGATTACGTGTCACTCAATCTTGTCAAAAATTCTATGAATATTCAATGAGGATTTTAATGTATTGTCATCAAGGAAGCACTTTCTGTGTAGTCATATTAAGCATGTTGTCATCTCTGCAGTTTAAATACATTGTTTTGCCCATGAAGTGACCTTAGGCAATTTTTAAATGGTCTTGTTTTTTTTCCATTTGCCTTATACCAAATAAATTAGTTTTACCTAATAGGAATGAATCTAATATGAATCTAACACATTTGTGTAGGCAGAAGCATGTCCTGATAAATAATCAGGGTATTATTCTACATACACCAGGATTTATCTTTCCCACTTATGCTTACACAAAAGGTTTGAGATATGGCCAGGTAGGTTGCAGTCAAGTTCTTCTCTAACTGAGGTTTCATAATGAGTTCAATTTTCGAAGGGGAGCCTGTTAATTTAGCTCCATACTTCCAGTGCTGCTGCTGTTTAAATCACTGTGTGCTTCATTGTTGTATGTTTAGGTGTCGTTTAAGCTTCATTGCCCAGGCGAGCTTCCCATTTGCATAGATAGTGTATGAGAATATTTTGTTGTATACACATTATTGTGGGAAATCCAACTGGGTGCTAGGGAAGTATAGATTTTGAAGTTTATTCTCCTGTGGACTTTCTAAACTGTGAAAGTTTCCAAGTGTGTATCTCTACATAGATGAGAATGTGAACATTGTTTTTTTGAGAGAAAATCAGTGCTTATAATGCTGTGATCATTTCTTTTTGCGGTGTGTCCTGAATTACTTGTTTTTCTTCTGAAAGCAGAACATACTATTTCAGGATATACTGATTGTGGCTTTGAAAACTGAAATGTGAACAGCAAAGCCCTGTTAGTCGTGCCAGTGGTTGTATTGAGAACAACAGGTATATTGTCGGGTGGACTGGGACAGTGGGACGTTTGATGTGCAGTGAAATCAAGGGAGAAGGCATTAGGGTATGAAAATACTTTGTTAAAGTGCTGTTCATTAGAAAACCTGAAAATCCTGAAGAATACTGCAAAGCATATTTTGCTTTAAAATTATCCGAGAAGTAGACTGCTTATTAACTCCATTAAACAGTGTTTTGGGCTGGGAGGAGAACAGTGTATTCGTAGCTCCAAACAGTGTATTCATACCTCTGGGCCAATGCTTTAAAAGTTCCAGTACTTTTTATGTTTGTGTGAGAACATGAAAGTATCTGATTTTTCAAAGAATGGATTATCATCACTTCCAGGCCCAAGCAGTAGTCACTTCTGAAAAATACAGTCAGTGCTTCTAAGGATACCAAGGCATCTTCTTAAAAGTGATTGTGTTCCTGCACCGAATGTCCCAGTACTGGAGAAGCTATTGCCAGTTTTGCAAGGTGACATTCACAGCCTTCATCTTTGCAGCTAGACTTGAGAAAACTTTCCTTTGTACCTTCCCAGGATTGTTTCCTCTCTTCCATAAAAGCTATCAAAGTAACTTACTGATAAGAACCTTCCAGACGTTTATTTTGCTGAAGTTACTTCATGCTTCAGTAATGCTTGTGAGTAGTAATGCTCTTTGGTCATATCCTGTGCACATGGATAAATACACTGAACGTAAGATAAAATGAACTGTGTTTCTGGATGGTTATGTCCATGTACTTTTAAAGGCAAGCTGTGAGGTATGTTATATTCAAAGACACAAAGATGTACATTTATAAATAAACAGTTAATCCTTGTTGGATTAGCATATGTTGGAAAAGCCTATGTTTTCTTTGATAAAA
>NW_009924430.1:3747-8031 GCF_000696875.1 Nestor notabilis | reverse complement strand
AATGACTGATTAAAATAATCAATATAATCCATGATTTTATTTCTCGTTAATATTTGGAGTGGACTATAGGAGAAGAAAGATCAGAAAACCTTGTGTGCTTTCATACAAGTCAATCCATGGTGTCATTGATATTTTCTATAAATGATCTAAATCTTTAAACACAGGGGCCTGCTTACAGCAGTGAGGTATTGGACATGGTGAGGTTGATCAGGTGAGGTAGGGCTGTCCGTATCCGAAGTCAATAGGTGATGAGTCCTTCCAGACTGCAATTGGTGCTGCTCTATGAATGTATGAGAAGATGAGTACTCTTTGTGGGTTTGGCCGGCTCCAGATGAGGGTTAGTTGAGTTGTATGGGGGACAGAAGAATTTTAGACCTTGTTTGCTAGACCAAAGGCTAAGATCTGTGCTGCAACGTGCCTGGAAGGTGGAAAGGGTCAAGAGCTGGGGCAGGGATGGAGTGATGCAGACCTAAGTGGTATATCCAGCCTCATCTCATACATTACTCTGCCCTATGGATGACAACTTTTCTCCCATAGTGCAGACGTGAGAGGCAGCAAGAGAAAGGGTTTGGCTTTTGTAGTGGAAAATAAAAAGTTTCACTGGCTGTGATAATTTTCATAAATAAGTAAAGGGCTGGATTTTCTAAGTGCGTCGCGTCCCTATTTCATCACGTTCATAAGAACTTCAAAGAAGCTTTATGCGTGTGTGCAATCATGTGCCAGGTCCTGGTTGTGGCAGTTCCAGTGACTTTCCATCATTTCGGTGGGTCTTCTCCAGTGAGCTGTTCTGCAGTTGGAAGTGGATTAAAATAAAAAGGAGAAAAATTGTTCTGCTTCATCATTGCCAAATGAAAAGGGAAGGACATCAAGCACCCCCAGCTCCTGATACAGCGTATTTGCAGTGTAAGGCAATATGAGGGTTTTTTAAGCTTCATGTTTTCAAGCGTATTTTTTCATGTTTCCAAAGCCCCATGGTAAAGTCAAAGCAGACTACCACAGAATTAACAAATAGGACTCTGGTACGCCTGCAGGGCTCTGGATATACATACAAAGTAGTAATCCTGTCTGAAGTGATTTCTTCTGAGTTGCTTAGAAAGTCTTTTGACGACTTTGTGTGTTTAAAAGCATTTATTGTTGTAGTCAGAAGAAACGGTATTTTTCTCATGATTTCCACTGAGAAAAGACTCTGTGGTTTTCTGCTGTTTGTAACGTCTGGCGAAGTCCACAAGCAATTAGTACTTGAGGCCCAGGAGAAGGAGTCGTACTTCATGGCTTTGTTTCCCCTGAAATGTGTGTTAGATTTCAGTGCTGCAGAAATGAGTTTCGTGTTGGTTTGCATTCTGAGCAAGCTCACTTGTATTGTTTGAAGCCGGTTGTATTGCACAGTTGCACTCGGGTAATAAATGAGTGCAGAAGTATTTGCAGGGAAGAGGGGAAATAATCTTTACTTCTACAAAGGACTTGTCACTGGTTAATAAAGAATCTATATGCATTACTCTTAAGCCCTTAGCTAATTGCTGTCTCAGTGACTTCTCAAAGCCAGGCATCTGTAATACCATCAGCTGAAACTCTTAGAGAAGTATTTTAGGGATGTACATAAATAAAAGTATTGAAGAATTAGCAAGCAGCACATATGTAGTATTTGATTCTAAAGATATGAAAAGTACTGTGAGGGTTTCTTTTTTATCACATGAGAAACTGAGGAACAGAGGACAGACCTGAAGCAGTTTAATGAAGACTAGAATTTCACTCCTTCTGATACCTATTTTTGAAGTTGGCATTGGTCATCCTTTCCTCCCTTCCCTCCCTCTCCCTGTGCAGAATTACTGGGGGTCCTCTGCTACCCTGTGACTCTACAAGAAAGATCAGATCAAACTGATGCATTTCTTCTCCCCCCTAAATACTCTATTTAATTCCTTGTGCACACCTATAGCTGCACAATGAGGTTCTGTGAGAACACTCATATGGATGGAGCTGGTTTTGTTCCTTAACAACAAGCAGCAGCAGGAGGTGAATTCTGCTGTTGTGCTGTTGCATCCACGCTATCTTGCCAAACAACTCAGTTTTGACTGTTATTCAATATACTCCTCTGGAACATTGTTCTGCTTGTAATGTTCTTGCGTGACCTAAAATGAATAATGTGGGAGCTGTCAAAGTGTAAAATTAGGCACACTATAAAAAAAACCTGTGGAAGAAAGATTTGTTAAGGTCAGGTAATATTTTCCTCTGTACTAGCTTTTAAACAATAAAATTCAAGGGGGTTTTGTCTCTTCAGAGATCACACTAAGCTGACGATAGATACACAGTATGATTTATATGCGTGTACATCCCCTGTTGTTATTTAACTGCTGTACAAATATATGGTACCTTCTACGGTCTGCTTATACTTTGAGATTTGAGTTGTGCAGCCATCTAACCGTGTGATCTGAAATAGGGAATGTTTGGTTTTGCTTTCCAAAAAAATGTCATTACTGTTCTTTACATGTTGTTTGGCAACTTCCTCATCTTAAACTGCTCTATTAGACGTTCCCCTGCCACTGAGAAAGGCATCAACTAATATGATCTGAATGAAAAATTAGAAGCTTCATCTTTTTTCCATATTTGAACATAAAAATGTTATGAATGGCAGCCCCTTGTCAAACCAAAGTACCGAGTAATTCAGCTGTCTCTGAGAAGGATCAGATACCAAGAGAGGAATTTTTGAGCAGAGGAAGCTTGTTGTGATTTATTCCACAAGCCCCACATTTCAAGGAGAACTAACTTTGGAATAATACTGAGCTTGATATCATAAAACTTTTACTATCTTAAGTTCCCTATTGCAAAGTGGATTTTATATTCTCTCTTCGTTCCTTTTCATATTCTTTTTCTTTATCCTTGCTATAAAACAAAGAAAATTTGAGCCAAAAAGTTATCAGTGTGACAAATAATTTATTTCTTCCTTTGTGACAGAGTGAATAGTATTTCAGAACTGTGTGCATTTCTACTGTGCATCTCAACCTACTTAAACCTGTGCCGTAAGCTCCAAGTGGCAGGAGAGTACAACATACTTGACCTTTGCTCACCTAGGGCTGCAGGTTGCTCCATTAATGTGCTAATCGGGTACTTCTGGTTTGCTCCAAGCCCAAAGGTGATGTACTGTCAGCTACCTAAACACACTCCATGCGTTCCCGTGTTAATCCATCTCTGAGTGTGGAACATTGTGTTAAATTGGAGCATGGAAATTGCTAAATTTTTCAGCAGGTCTGTCTCAATGCTGCTGTTAATGTTAGTAAGTTGCTTGAGGAGCTGGTGGCATCTAGAGGTTTTTCAAAGGGTGTTACCTAAAGGTGGTGGGTGGACTCAGGATCTCTTTAGATCACATCCAGTTGCAGTTTTGATTCTGCAGTGGAATATGATTCCCTTTAGGAGACTAATAAAAACACCCTGGAAAATCCCTTTTCCTTAATAGAATTTGATTAATTAAACAAGTGCCTGTATCCATGTAAGTCTGTATATGGATAATCTATTTGTACACAGACTTACTATGATTTTAATATGTAAGAAAATCTTCCCACTTCCCATTTTTCCTTATACCATCGAGAAATAAAGGAATTTATACTCTGAAAACTCTTCATACGCGTAATAAGACTTCTCTGTTGCTTCAATGTATAAGTGACAAAACAGGCTTTTAGACGTACAGTATATAGTGGGGGAATTAACTCCAAAAGCCAAGATAAACTCATTTAAGTAAAAGACAACGAGGCATATATCTGTACATGCAAACATGATAAAAGGTCATAGAATAAAAAGTTCATGAGGTAGACCCTGATAAGTATTTTTTCACTCTTTATCCTCATTTTCTATTGTTATTGTGATTATAGTGGATATAGAATACATTGTGTGCTGTGGCAGAGCCAGCAGATGGAGCAAAAGAGCATGAT
This sequence comes from Nestor notabilis, assembly GCF_000696875.1. NCBI lineage: Eukaryota > Metazoa > Chordata > Aves > Psittaciformes > Psittacidae > Nestor > Nestor notabilis. The sequence continues at coordinate 4,111 of NW_009924430.1, read as the reverse complement.
AAATAGTTGGATAAAAATACGCTGGATGCACTCCCTCTGAGCTGGGGGAAGGGAATTGTCTTCAACCTTTTTTTTTCTTCTCAGTATTTGCCCAGCACCATGGTTTCCCATCTGTCTAATCCAGCTCCCACTCCTGCCTGTAGCAGTGTGTATCACTTGCTCTAACTTTGCACGTAATGACTGTTTCACCTCAAAAGAACCCAGGTCGACTCCACTTTTTCGTGCAGGTTGATGGAACTTTTTGGCAGTCTACTTCTGTAGGAAAATGCCCATGGGAAAGTTCAGCCTGGAGAAGAGAAGGCTCAGGGGAGACCTTATAATGGTCTTCCAGTACCTAAAGGGGCCAACAAGAAATCTGCAGAGA
>NW_009924430.1:0-3716 GCF_000696875.1 Nestor notabilis | reverse complement strand
GGCCATGTAGGCAAAGGACCAAGCGAATGGCTTTAACCTGACAGAGGGGAGATTTAGACTAGATAATAGGAAGAAGCTCTTCCCTGTGAGGGTGCTGAGGTGCTGGCACAGGGTGCCCAGAGAAGCTGTGGCTGCCCCATCCCTGGCAGTGTTCAAGGGCAGGTTGGACACAGGGGCTTGGAGCAACCTGCTCTAGTGGAAGGTGTCCCTGCCCGTGGCAGGGGGTTGGAACTGGAGGAGCTTTAAGATTCCTTCCAACCCAAACCATTCTGTGATTCAGTCTTCTCTTCCAGAAAAGTTTGGCTTTCAGATAATTTGGAGTATAAATAACTGTCCTGCGAACGTCTCAGTTGATGAATTCAAGATGGTATCTTTATTTTTTTGTCTTTTTTTTTTATTATGCTGCAAGAAGACTTAAACCACAAGGCCAGTCTGAGCATATAAACTGATAATCCAACTTCTTTCTGCTTGTGCGTGCTCTGGGATAACCATTGTACTGCATTGTAAAGCTGCTTTGGGGTTCGGGAAGGATGCGCGGAGGGCAAGCACCTTCCCACCCCCAGTAGCTGGGGAGCCTCACTGCATACTCTGCAATGCGACTTCATTATCACATCTCTTCAATATGAAAATACTACGTTGCAGGTGAGTTCTGGTGTGCCCCTGGTTTGATGTTTCACCCACTGAGGTGAAATTAGATTGTTGAGTTGGTCATGCTGCAATAAATCAGGATAAATGTTTGCTGCTGAGGACAGCAGGATGCTGCTAACAGCATTAGCAACAAAATCAAGACTTTTTTTTTTTTTTTAAGTAGGAAAAATGAATTTTTATTCTAAAGGGAGGGTTAAATTGTAAATCTGTTCTATTAGGTCAGTGGTAACCGTTTGGGGGTTTTCGACAGCTTTTCAGTTCTATAAACGCTCATTTCGTAATGAAAGGACTGTTTAACTGAAATATTGATATACCATTTTCAGTGGAATAAAATGGTTTGATCAGGGAAAAAAACCCTCACATTTTCATATGGGAATGAAAGCTGCCTGGCCTTGTGCATCAGAATGGGAGGCTTGGTGGGATTTTGAGCCTATTGTTCAAATTCATTTCGATACACCGTGTGTGTGCCTAAAGTGCTTCAGAGACAACATCGCTGCTTGGTATTTCAGTGCTACTAACCTGGGAGCAGTTCTGTGTGGATACACGGATGTTGTGCTATAATTTGCTGCAGGCAGGTGGCTGAACACGGATATGTGGGGGACTTTCCACTCATAAACTCTGACAAACACTGTGCTTTCGTCTATGGCTGTGAACTTAGCTGTTATTCTCTTGTTATGCAACACGGAAAGACATGACTGAAACAACTGTTGAATTGAGAGTCTTTTAGTCACACTTAACACAGTTAGTTTGGACACTGATCAGTTATATACGCGTGTACAACCTTACCAAGAGTTTCACCATCTTGGTGAGCTGGTATGAGACCTCTTGTACAAACTCAAATATCGGAGAGGACTTTTTGTGTTGTTGCTGGTGCTTTATAATACTGGTGCTTTATAGTGAGGCACTGGAATAGGTTGCCCAAGGAAGTTGTGAATGCTCCAACCCTGGAGGTGTTCAAGGCCAGGCTGGACAGAGCCTTGGGCGACATAGTTTAGTGTGTGGTGTCCCTGCTCATGGCAGGGGGGTTGGAAATAGATGATCTTAAGGTCCTTTCCAATCCTAACTATTCTGTGATAACAGCAAATTCTAGCAGGCTGAGGTAGAATTTAAGAAAGATCCTCTGGAGACTTGGAAACTTGTCAAAGTCTTGCTTTTCAGGCTTTTTTCCCCCTACATTCTCCGTTTCTGCTAATTTATCTTTGCATTTTGGGGCTTGTTTTTACATTAAATGCTCCCCCTTGTTGTGTGCACCCTTTGGTACCTTGGCAGCAGTCTTCCTCCCTACGTAAAAAGAGAAAATAGTTAATCAGTTTACTTGTGGGTTTTGTGGCAGATGTTTTTTGCTGACTTAACAAAGTGCCGTGGCAGTCCCTTACAAAAGCCAGTGCAAAATCCTGCTGTGTAAGAAGATACATCCCATCTTCAAGTTAATATTCTTGTTTTGTCCTTGTTAGTAAGATGAGATGGCTGTTCCCTTGCAATTTATAATAGCAATCACCTACCCTTGGCTTAAATGAGGGTCTCCCACAATGCTTTAATTTCTTCTGGCCTTTCTTACATTGCTCTGTATTATTTATGTGGAATTAGTAGTACATTGGGAGCCACAGAGATGACTATAACCACCTGCTTTTGCAGGTGAAGTAGACTGATTTAGTTATTTTCTCAGTGAGATAGAAATAATGTTGGAAAAGAAGCCAGTGCTTGAAATGCTCCGTTTTGTGTTGTCTTTGCTAGTAGACCTCATGTTGGTATCTGCAGTAAAACTGGTGTGAAGAAATGATTATTGAAGAATGTGTTAACTTCTGACTGTGTCAAACTGAGTTAAAAATGCACACAGCGTCCTCTGCTATGTTTCCTCTTTTGGAAAATACTTGGGCAGAGGGCTAGAAGCAGAAGATTAAAGCAGGTTGATGGAGTTACGACCCCCTATAATGATGGAGGTAGGGTTACCACGCAGCCAGCCTGTGGCAGCAGGGCAGGAGATGGGTGTACCCTTGCTGTCCATGCAGGCACGGGTGCAGATCTCTGCTGTCTTGTTGCTGGTCCTGAGGATAATAAAAAAGAGTTTGTGATTTTCAGCTCAGAAGCTTTAAAAGAACAACTTGGTCATGTCAGTTGGGCCACACTGTTTGAGGGCTTCAGTTCGGAGATGTAGAATATATGGAAGTCAGAGTGATAGATGGTGCTTGTAGCTTGTGTTCTCAACCAAAGCGGAGGTCTTCTGGCCTGGAAGAGATGCAAAGCAACTTGTAGAAGAGTTATTGGGAATGAGCAGCCTCCAAGGGATGCAAAACCAAGACTGAGCAGGGAAATCAAGAGCGAGAAAAGAAAAAGTGGCATCTTAGAGGGGGAGTGATTAAGAGAGATTAACCAAAAGTCAAGTTGACTTTAATGTTGCAAAAGGTAATTTAAATGATAGATAGAGTTAATAAAGGAAAATCTGGAAAGTAGAAGTGGGACTCCCTGAATTCTGGAAGTTGAGATTAAATACAACTGGTTATACCCAATTTACCTCTTTCATTTCCCAAAAGGATAATGATGGAGAAGATGGCTCATGGCAATGAGGAGAAGAGAAACAGCAATTACTAATTGGAAATAGTTTGTGTACAACCAGAATTTTAAGAGGAGAAGTGAAGCTTCCTAAAAGGGCAGCCAACCTGTTAGTCACATCTTGCTTTCCTTTGGAAAGTGTTTCAAGGAAATAAATGGCTTCTGATTTAGTAGGTAGAAATGGTATGAAGTATTGTCTGAGTTTACTGACTGATACTTCAGCTCAGTCTGGGCTTAAGTGAAGTGCTTTGTAAGCATCACTTCAGGAAATTGTTAGTGAAACTGGAGACCATGAAATTATTTGAAGAATGGAGAGTGTATAAAGAACAGAGGACTTCATGTAAACAAAAGTAAGGCAGAAGGAGGCTCGCTAGGGATGTGAGACTTAGTCTTGGTGTGTGTTTTATCTAATAGTTTTATAAATGATTGTTCAGGAAGATTAGTCCAATGCAGTATGCTGAGAATGAACTGCAAGGATATGCACTGAAAGACTACTTACAGATATATATATATACATA
>NW_009924429.1:23043-31457 GCF_000696875.1 Nestor notabilis | reverse complement strand
CTATGTGGCTCTCCCCCCGGCACCTCCAGCCCCTGCCCGGTGCGGGGACACCATGGGCAGGGTGGCACTGTCACCAGAAGCCTCTGCGGGGCCCTTGGGTGCTGTGGGTGCACCCAGGACCTGCCGGGTGCCCCCTGCTCCACATCCTGCAGGGACCCAAAGTGCAGATTGTGCCCATCTTGGCCCAGGGGCAAAGGTGAGGTGCCTGCTTAGGTCTCAGTGCAAGGGGCTGAGTTTGCAGGGGCTGATTTGGGTGTCCCCAGCTATAGGGAGGACCCTGCTAGAAGAGGGAGGTTAGGTGCAGCCAGGAGATAGCCAAGGAGCATGCTGGCATCAGGGAGATGGGGCAGAGAGGTAGTTGTGGGGTTTCAGGGCTGAAATAACTCCTGTTCCTGCTGCAATGGGCTCCCCATATGTCCTCCCCACCCATCCCACTCATCTTCAGCAGCTCTCTCTTGAAAGTCCTTGCACAGCAGTCATACACTCCCAATGCAATGATGTCCCCTTTGCTCCTGGGTACCACCAGCACGTATGTCCCCACTCACAGGAGCATCCTCAGGTGGTCCCCAGGCTCTGCCTGTTCCCTAAGCCATTAAGGCACAGGCAGGGACTGACCATGGGTAACTCAATCCCGGAATCTTAAATGTGACCATCTGCGGTGTCCCCACTGCCCGAGCAGATGGGCTTGTTTTGGGCCTGTAAGGGAAATGAGTGCTTTGGTGGATGTACTTGCCTGCGTGTAATAGTCCTCAGGGATTTCCCAGCCCGGTTGTAAATGTATCCTCCAGGTTGGGGCCAAGAGGAGGTGGGGAAAGGGGTCCTTTACGCCCCTTGGTGCTGCTGGAAAACAGGCTTTGGTGAGCATTGGAAGTACTAATAACTCCCAGGCTGATTCCTCACCCCTCCCTGGCTCCCTGCCCTCATTAGGGGGACTTCATCAGCATGGGCCAATTAAGATAAAATGGGGTTCAGAGCTATTTAATTGTGAGCTGCTGCATCCTCCAGGACACCATGGTCTTCCTGCCCCAGCTTGCCCTTTCTCTCCATGTGTCCTCTGGTGCTTGCAAGGGTGAAATACCTAAATCTGGGCTTCTACTGGTTCAGTTTTTAGGAGTATCAGCCCAGGGGAGAGTTCCACTTTCGGGTGAATGAGTTGGATCAGGGTTTTGTACACCCAGCTGTCAGGAGCACCAGGAAAGGTAATTTTGGGTTCAAAACAGCCATGGAGAAGGGACCTGCTGCACAGAGCCAGACCAGGTCCTGGCATCCTTTATCCCCTCCTGCTGTGGGAATGGAGGAGATAGAAGGGTCCTCAGCGTCAGGCCTTGCTTTTCCAGTGAAAATTGCCAGCAATCCCACCCCATCCCAGTGGCACTCTCTGCTGAAAGGAATTTGTTCCCAGCCCTGCACAGGAGCAGGGAAACAGTGGGTCCTTGCCCACCAAGCCAGAGATCTCCAGTGTTGCATGGAAGATTTTAGCGTGTCAGAAGCTGCACACACGTGCTGTTACACACGTGCTCTCCCAGCACCCAGCAGCTCCGGAGCCTCCCAGCTCCCTGGATGAAGCCGTGGAGCTGCTGTTTCATCATCTGCACTTTTAATGCTCCTTTTTTTTTTTCCTTTAACAATTCTGACCAATTTTGCAGTTTCTTTCTCCAAATCCAAACCTGCAGCCCTGCTCCTCTCCTGAGGATGCTCTATGGCCCTGGGCGAGCTGGTCCAGGGATGATCCCTCGTCCCCCATCGGTGGGACCAGGGTGGATGCACCCACCTCCCAGCCCACCCTCAGCATCTCCCATTTCTGTTTCAGGGCAACGACCAGGTTCGGTTTGAGCTCACCTGCTACGCTCTATGTCCTAAGATCAAGGTAAGGCCCCCAAAATTGTCCCCTGGGGCCCCGTTGCTGGGCTTCTATCCCCCTCCCCAGCCGATGGGGAATTTTAACACCGATGCAAGCGGCTGTGCTTCACTTTAACAAGCTGCCAGCTGCATGGAGCCACGTTTTGGCATTTGAGGGGGCTGTAATGATCCTTAATTGACCTATTTTTACCCCAACCACTATGAGGCCATGGAGGAAACAGTTCCAAGGCAGCTGCCAGATAATCGATGCTGCCTGTTTCCCCCTTGCATCCAGTGCCTTGTTAGGGTCAGGGGTTTGGGTTACTGCACCCTTGAGCACAAAGATTAGGTTTCAGCTAGGGGACCAACAGCCTGTGGGACCTGGTTCCACCAGGGAGCCCTTTCCCATGGGGGAGCCGGAGGGGGGAAAAAGGGGGCCGAGGGGCTGACAAGGGGTACTGGGGGCTTTTCATCTCATCCTCATGCTTCCCACCAGATCATCGCACCATGGAGGATGCCTGAGTTTTACCAGCGCTTCCCTGGGCGCCGCGAACTAATGGACTATGCCAAGGTAGGAGCTGGCATCGGGATGGATGCAGGATGCTTGGGATGGCTGTGGGATGCTTGGGGCAGCTGTGGGATGCTCGGGGCGGCTTGTCAGCCCTGCAGAGCATCCCTGCAGCACCACGCTGGAGCTTCTGGTTGGGGTTTATTTCCCACACCCCCTCCCTCCCCATTCTTTTTCTCCTTCCTTTCTAAAAGCTCCATAATTACCTGGCTATTAATGGTAACCTGCTTTCCAAGGAAACGGGTCCCAGCTCCCTGACTTGTGTAACAGACAAAGCAAATCCATTCACCTTTGTTGTCCCTTCCTTTTTGAAGTACAAGTTGCAATAAAACATATTAGAAGTTTTGCATCGGGTTTTTACGTGCCCACCAGGGTACCTTTCTTCCTTAGCGACTTCATGGAAATGCTTGACAACTCAGCTCAATCAATCAAGAGGGAAAAGGCAGCTCTGTGCATAAACCAGAAAATTGCTTCAGTTTTTAAATAGCTGCCATCGAGGCTGCCTTGGTGAGCTCTGGGAAGGCGAGGTGTGGAGCCAGAGGGATGCAGTGCGGGGTGAGGAGCACTCCGAGCCCATTAGGGCCGCTGAGAGCAGCGTGTCGAGGATTGTGTTTGCCATCTGCTGTTGCATTATGAAGGGGCGAGTTTACGAGAGCTTTCCATATGTTGCCAAACAAATTGTCAAATAGAGGAGTTATTAAGAGCACCGCGGTTTTATTATATGGAAAATGGAACATGTGTTTTGGGTTTGGGGGTTTTGTTTAGGGGGTTTTCTTTTGGCTTTGTTTGGAAGCAAGGGAAAAAGGGAGATGAAATGGACTGGGGCCCTGCTCAAAGAGGAAAGGTTGGGGGTTGAGGGTCTGTAGTATCTGTCAGTCTCTGGTTATGTTCAGTGTTAATAAAAACAGGGGGGTTCCCTTCTTTTTCATGCTCAGGAGAGGGAGGTGAGTGGCCAGGTCCTTTCAGGACTCGGATGCGCTCACCTCCATGCTCAGGGAGTTGTAAACACGATGACATCTGGGGCTCTGCTGGTGCCAGGAAAAGCAGGGATCCATGTCATTGTGGCCCAGCTCTTGCTGTAGATTTGCTGCCCAGGGGCTGGACCCAGCCTTGCTCCAGCATCCCCTTCCTCCCCACAGCCAGCCGAGGGCAAAACACCTTAATGAGAAAGGTGAAGCTCTCCTGGATGCTGCTTCAGGATGAGCCATCACAGCAGGCAGAGCCCAGTGGGACGGAGCAGGGCTGTTATTCCCTCTGCAGCCTTAGGAGGCATCTCAGAATCTTGCTCGGATCTCAGGTGATGGGTTGATGACCACGATTTAACAACCACAAGTATTTCCTCCTGGCAAACAAGGAGTGTGCTCAGCCCGTGCTCCTCTGTTCCTGGCAGAACCCTTGACTGACATCCGTGCTGTGGTGTCACTGCGTGTCCGAGCTTCCTGGGGATGTATGGGCTATACAGGCACCCTGAGGCACAGCGGGAGCCCGGAGCTGCTGCCTCCATTCCTGGCTGGCTGTGGCAGAGTGGGCGACATTCCCGCTGGCTCCGGTTGTTCGCTCGCCACCATCCCCTCTCCCGCTAATTCCCCGGTGTATTCCCCTCGTCTTCACAGGCAATTTCCCCCATTGAAATGTCAGTGGATAATGGAGCGCGCTGTGACCTTGTTAGGGAGCTGGGCTCGGCGCTGCGCCGGGAGGCAGCCAAGCAGGGCCGTGTGTCCGTGGGCACCGTGGGCTCCCGGGAATGCTGTTGCCTGCCTGCTGTGTGTCTGCATCACCTTGTGTCTGCACGAGGTTGTGGGGATGCGTGTGCTGTCCTCTGTCCCCACAGCATCACTCCTGTGTAGGCTGCAGGGCACTCGGTGGTTCTAGGGACTTCTGTCCCCATGTTGCTTCCTCTTCCTGAGGACTCCAGCTGAGGGTTGCGCCATAGTGGACCTGGACTTAGAAGAAGCACACAGCATCCATGCTGACATCTCCATTGCTGGGGCTTCTGGGGTGCTTTGGGGCTCCTTCTCAGTTTATGGTGAACTCTCCTCCTAGCCACACCATGTCCCTGATATCCCCATCAAGGTGACCCTTGATAAGGGAACTGATGTTGCCTAGGATCAGGACATGGATGTCCACCTTGCTGGTGGCCATGGGTTATGCATTTGTGCTTTTGTGCTGATCGCAGCATGAGCTGGTATTGGTGGGGGTTTGTTTCCCCTATGGGCTGTCCCAGCCTCTCTCTGCTCCTCTTCTCTCTGCAGAAACATGGGATCCCGGTGCCCGTGACGCCCCAGACACCCTGGAGCATGGATGAAAACCTCATGCACATCAGGTGAGAGGCCAGGAGGGGGGGGAGCTCCTGTGGGGTGAGGACCCAGATCCTGGGGCCCTCATTTCCCCCTGTGCTGCATGGCCAGAACAGCCCTTTGCACCCGCACAGCTGCCCTATCGCATGCTGGCCAAGAGAGACCCCAAAACCTCCAACCTCCCTTTCTGCCCCATTGACCACGTCCCACATGGCAGCATCCATCTCCTGGGCTCTCCCAAGCCCAGTGCTCTTTGCAGGGTTGCTGCTAAAAGCCCCTGGAGATCCATCACATGTATTTACACCCATCCTCATGGAGTGGTTGGGATTGGGGGGGATCATCCCAGTGGGTTTTGGAGTTGCAGATGCTGCAGTGACTTCTCTCTCCTTCCCTGCCTGCTGCAGCTACGAAGCCGGGATCCTGGAGAACCCCAAGGTAATGGATCGCAGCCATAGGGCCGGGGTGTCTCGTGTGTTTGCAGCCTAATTGGGAATTTCACGGCGCCGTGCATGGGGGGGAGGCCCTGCTGCCTCTCCCAGCACGTTAATTGCCGCCGGCGTGAAGAGGGGAAGGGACCGTTTCAGGGTGACACTGGAGGGGACAATGTCACGGGGGCAGCAATAAAGGAGCAATTAGACAGATGAGGCGCTGGTGGGAAAGCTGGTGGCGGAGGTCCGGGCTGGCCCCTGCAGCTCGGGTCCCCTGCCCGTGCCTGCAGATACCTCCTTGCTTTCTCCAAAGGGATCCTTGCAATATCCAAAGGGATGTGGGGTAAATCCTCTTGCATGAGGTGATGCTTGAGACCCATGGGACCACCTAGGCAGCTTTGGCTGCGAATGGGGCTAGGAGCCTGGTGGCAATGGGTGGCTGTGAGCGTGGCACATCAATCCAGGGTGATCGTAAAGGTCTTTTCCGTAGTTGATTCTATGTGCGGGTCCAGCACCGGCTGCCTCCAGCAGTGCTCGTGGTCTGGCTGCCTGCTGGCCCCTGCCTGCTCGGTTCATGCTCCAGCGGGTCACGATGCTCCTGAAACTATCCATCAGTGCTAATTAGACAATCGGGGAGAGGAGGGGGAGAGGAATGGGAGCTGGCTGGAGCTCAGCGCCCGCAGCCCGCTCACTGCAGTGGGGCTGGCGCGTGCCTCCGGCAGGGATGTGAGGAAGAGGAAGGTGGAAAAGAGGCCCTGCTCCCCCTTTGGTGCCCTGTGCAGGGTGTCTGTGGGTCAGGCTTTGCAAGGGTGGGTCCTCAGGGGGGATCTTTCTCCAGGAGAGTGGTTGGCACAGGGATAGGTTTTCATGCCTGTAGCTGGAGCTAGTGAAGGACTGACCATGCCCTTCCTTGTGCACCCATCCTACCCCCTTCACATCCAGCACCTCTTGGGGAAGACCCCCAATCCAAGGCTTTGCCAAGCCTGCTTCCTTCCCAAAGCCAGCTTGGAAAACAGGGCAAACCAGTGCCCTGACCCCCTTGGAGCATCCTCTGCTTGGGTACCTCTCCCTCTGCCAGCACCAGAGGTGGCTTCCTGGATCACGGTGTTACCACCATCCCCTTCCCCATCCCAGGAAGCGGCACTGGGCACCATGGCAGCCACCAGCCACGGCAGGATCCAGGGTGCCAGGCACGGCGGGGTCCCCTCCCCAACCCCCCGGGACCTGCCAAACGCAGGGATTTGAAAGCAGATGGTTGAGCTATTTTCTGCCTCTGTGAGGCCCGATTGAAGGGCAATGAGGCAGCTAATGCGGAGAAAGATAGAAATTTACTTGCTTTAACTTCATATGGCACTCTGAAAGAGTTCATTCAGGCCCGGGCACAACAATATCAGCCGGATGAATAAACCATTTGCGGCATCGATAGCTCTGCATCATGGTTTACTTCATGGACCATTTGCTTCCAATTTCTTCTCTTCTTGCCCCGTTTTTCTTGCTTCTTTCTTCCCCCTCCCTTTCTCCCTTTCCACACACTCTTCCTTTTTTTTTTTCCTCCTCCCCCCCTTTTTTTTCCCCCTTTTTTTTTCCCCCCTTCTCTCCCCTTTAAAGATGACATTGCAGGACTAGCCCCCCTGTGGGGAAGGATAAATAGAAGGCATTGATACACTGCAACAAACTATTTGTCATTTGAACTGTGCTTTTAGGAGGGAGAATAAAAAGAGGACAGACTCGCACCCGTAATGATGGAATGCAAGCCAAATGTCACTTTTATTTCTATTTAGTTATTTTATTTAATAGGGGTTTTCATAGTTGGCTCGGAAAATTGGAAACCACCTGACTTTGACTGCCAATGTTTAGTAAAGAGTTTTTAATACTTTCCGGTATTCCCCTCCCTGTCTTTCCTTTTGAACTCAAAGTTTTTCATCATCTCTCGCAGGTTTCTCTGGTTAATAAGTGTGATCAGGGCTAGGAAAGGCCACACGATGTAAAATTGAAATCCTCAGCCCGTGTAATCTGTGCGCGGGGGGCACCAGGGAGGTGCCTCATGGGTAAAACAAGGGAAAAGGGGCAAAAATGAGATAAAATGGGCACCTCAAAGTGGTTTTGATGGGGATTTATGTCTGTATTCCCGGGATTTGGCAGCGGTTGCTGCTGGGATGTGTCCTGGGGTGTGGGGTGAGGGAAGGGGGTCCCTGGTGTGCAGGGGGTGCCAAGGATTGGGCTTTGCTATTTATTGGGGGAGAAAAAGAGGGAGCTTTCACTGAAAAGCTTATTGCCCATCCTCAAAAATTTCAGATGGAAACAACTTCTGCAGAGGAATTTATTTTCCCTTTAAAAAAGCTTAATATTCTTTAAGAGCAATCACTGCTGCTTTTTTACTTTTATTCTAACTGGCTTTCTACCCGATCCTTTTTTCCTCACTGGAAAGGGGAAGAGAAGAGAGGAAAAGTGAACAGGAGAAAAGCTGCACTTTATAAAGGAGAGGAGAAATAGAGGTGTCCCAGGTGCAGGCAGGGCTCTGCTGCCCAGGGATGCTCAGAGCCTTAGCTCCAACCAGCCAGGTTTTAGGGGGAAAATACCAGTTTACCACCACTAAACCATTTGCAAGAGTAGCTTATTTGCAAGAGCAGCTTGGTTTGGAGAACCTCCACCTTGAGGTACTTGTGCAGGGGGGTTTAGGTCACTGGAGGCTCCTTTGAATGTTCCAGTGTTGGCCAAGCACAGCCTCTCTCTGTGGTTCGCTTGCTCACTGTTTCCTGCCTTCCCACTGCATTGGATGCTCCGTGCCTCAGTTTCCCCTTCACCTCCCATAGCTGTAGCTGGGGGAGGTGGATGTCTTTAGAGACAGGGCTTTGCAAATACTGGTCCTAAAGTGTTTTGGGGTCAGATGAAATTGCAAAGCATTTGCTCTCCGGGATGGAAAGCTTTTTCTTTTAATTATATTTCCCCCCCTTCTCTTCTGGCACGTGCTTCAATTGCAGCAATTCATCATCAGCACCCGAGCCTCCGGTGGCCTGGCTCCGACGGAGATAAGATGCCACTTTCCTACAGTGGGGGGGGGGGGAAACCCCAATATACATAAAGGTTGATGTGCTCTGAAATGGGTTTTTGCTTCATTCCTCTATTTTCCCCCGTGTGTATTAACCCCGGGGACACCATGAAAGAGCCGGTGTGCCTGGAGCACCTGCTGGGGTCAGGCCTCCTCATTAGTTTCTTCGGTCAGTGCGGAATAAGCCGGTCCCCGACGCAGGGACGTGCGGGCGCCCGCCCTGCCGCTTTCAT
>NW_009924429.1:22239-23022 GCF_000696875.1 Nestor notabilis | reverse complement strand
CTGACTTGCTTCTCCGCAGCCATCCTGCCTCCAGCTGAGGGGGCGGCGGAGGGAAAGATGAGATCAAGTTGAGGGGAAAAATTGGCTGATTCTTCCAACCCTTGGCTGATTCTTCCAACCCCTTTGTTCCCCGGGCCCCGGTAAGCACCAGTGCTGTGCCGGTCCCGTGCTCTGGGATGCGGGATGCGTGTGAGGGATGGAGGATGGAGGATATACACCAGGGATGGGGTTGCTGGCAGTGTTGGCCTGCCAACGCCGTTGACTCTCTTCTCTTCCCCTTCCTGCAGAATCAGGCTCCCCCTGGGCTCTACACGAAGACCCGTGATCCAGCCACCTCTCCCGACACCCCGGATGTGCTGGAGATCGAGTTTGAGCGTGGTAAGCGTGTCCTCACAGCCCCTTGTGTTTCTGCCCTCCAAAGGCAAACCCTAGTGAGGAGCAGGGACAGCCAGGATGAGCCCCAGCTTGTGTCATCAAGGCTTAGGATGGTGCTTGCAGGACATTGGGAGTCTTTGAGTTGTGCAGAGAATCTGAGCCCCTGTCCCAGCCATCGAGGTGCAGTGGACGCAGAGTCCCTCTCCTGCTGGGTGGCCTTATAGGTGGCCCTGGCCAGTGTCACAGCTTGGGAGATGCTCCAGCAGGATGAGTCCAGTGGTGCCATCGAGCACAAAGATGAGGACACCCCATTCCATCCCTAGGGATGAGCAGCAAGCCCCAGCCCTGGAGCGATCACCCAGGGATGGTACATGGGGCAGCATCTCCCAGAAGCCATGCAATCCCCAC
>NW_009924429.1:21426-21698 GCF_000696875.1 Nestor notabilis | reverse complement strand
ATGAGGAGGGCAGATGGAGGGGGGATTAGCCTCCAACTCCGCACCGCTTTTCTTTGTGGGCCCCGCAGCCCCCTTGTCAGCTTCCTAATACATTTATTGCTCATTTCACACCGCTAAAGAAAAATGCCTCTTTTCTATTCAGCATCACCCCCCCTCCCCTCCTGCCCAGCGCCCTTCAAATAAAAAAATTAAGGAAAAAGAGGGGGGAAAAGGGACAATAAAAGGTGCAATAATGAATTCATGGCGGGAGAGCACACCCCGACGGGGGGCGT
>NW_009924429.1:0-21401 GCF_000696875.1 Nestor notabilis | reverse complement strand
GTGTGCGTTCGTGTGCGTGCACGGGCGTCCCCCGATAGACACCCCCCATGCTGGTAGGGGAAGGAGGAGGGGGGACACACACATTTGTCACACTCCCCCCTTCCCCAACCCGGGTAGGGGCTGGTGGGACAGAAGGTGCTGCGCTGTAAGACAATTGCGGAGCGTGAAATTCAATTAGTTAAGGGCCTGGTTGCAATTTCACAGGCCCTAAAAAAGAGAGAAGGAGAAAAAAGGTGGAAAAAAGGGGGGGACGTTTTTATGGCCTTTTTTATTTATTTATTTCGCTTCTCTCCCGAGGTGGGTCCCCCTTCCCCTCACCCCCTCCCCTGCACCAGCTTGGATATGCCTTTTTAAGAAGTTATTTAGAGTTCATATCTGTCACATCTATTTAACGCCCGTGGGGTGATGTTCCAGAGGGGGGATCCTGACACCGGCTGATCCTGCCTCTCCTCCGCAGGTGTCCCTGTGAAGGTCACCAACGCTGGGGATGGAGCCACTCGTTGCACAGCACTGGAGCTCTTCGTGTACCTGAACGACATCGCGTGAGTGCCACGGTGTCCCCTGCATCCTGGCGCCCAGATGGCAGCATCTGTGTGGTACCCAGCGCGGGGTGGAAGTGGGATGCTGGTAGTAGGCGCATCCCAATGAGCACAATGGGTAGTGGTGAGCAGCATGAGGGTGGGATGGCCCCACTTGGGTTCTAGTTGTATCCCACTTGTGCCAGTCATGCCAACAAGTGGAGCCGGGCGCTGAGGCCAGGAGTACAGCGGGTATCCAAGGCTTTCCTCCCTGTGCATGAAGAGGCATAAAAAGTCTTATTAACATCCTCTGTATCTACTGTGTGTCCAGGTTGCATGGCTGGGTGAGGGGGGGCTGAGACCTGGGGCTCCTCTACCTGCAGGGCACCCTTCAGCCTGGACCCTAGCTCCTGCATCTTGGGGGTATCAGCTCACCTTGCCTGCCCATGGGGGTCTCTGTGTCCCGTTTGGGTTTTTTTGGGACATGGACACATGCTGACTGAGTCCATCACCCTGTGATTTCCTGCCCTGTGCCACCCTGTGCCCAGTTTCTGCTGCCACAAGGGCAGAGCCATCCCCAGGGACTTGCCTAAAAGTACATCAGCACCCACAAGGGCACCCGCTCCTCCTGCCCTGTGCCAAATGCCATCCTCCTTTGTGCCTCTGCCTTTATCCCCCCAGCACTGAATGGGAATGAACTTTTCCCATTCACTTCTTACATGTTAATTAAGTGGTTTTAAAATGACTTCGGCCACTGGGAATAGAGCTGTGGAGCATCCTGTCTCCTTGCCTGGTTTATTTTCCAGTGGCCCAAGGTGGCCCAGCAAGGAGGAGGGGAAAAGGAGAGAAAATCCATCTCCTTGTCATCTACTCTATGTGGGGGTCATTAATGATGGTCACCAGTGCTCTCAGGGGCTGACCGTGCTGTCATGTGGGGTTTGTCCCCCATTGTCCACCCCTCTGACCCTCTCTTGTGCCCTGCTGAGGCTGCTGTAACCTCCCTTCTCCTTGGCAGGGGCAAGCACGGAGTCGGGCGCATCGACATCGTGGAGAACCGCTTTGTTGGGATGAAGTCCAGAGGTGAGCAGTGACCCACGGGCAGTGCCACCCCTGCCCTAAAAACAGCAGAAAAGGGAAAACCCTGGTGGGATGTGGTGGGTGCTCAGCATTGCTGGGGTGCTGTGGCTTAGGTCATACCAGCAGCCCTCAACTGTTCCCTCCCCATCAGCTTTAGATTCCCCTTTGATAGGGATTTTTCATTGCTCCCTAATGCAGGCAGCTGCCTGCTTGCTGCCAGTGCCGCTGTCTGCACCATCCTTGGGTACCAAGGCCACCGGAGACCCCAGGTTTCCAGTGGGAAAATCCGTGATCTGTGCTGGAAGATGCTCATGGGAGGTCCTGGAGGGTGCAAAGCGCTATAATACAGGTGCAAAGCACAGGAGGCCAGTGTGAGTCACTGAGGGATTTTAAAGCCAATTCTTTGATTTATCTGGGTTTTTGAGGCTGTGACTCTTAGTATTGATCATCCATTAGGATCAGCTTCATTGGAAATCTCTGCAGGCAGTGAGCTGCCCCATGCAGAACTAAGTATCGAGGTTGCTCAGCATCATTTCCCATCTCCTTGCCCCTGCTCCTTTGTTTTAAATCTCATTAATACCAAATTAGATGCTCCCTTCCTTTACACTTGCCCTCTGTGCAGAGCATCAGCAAATATTTTGGTAAGGCTCAGCCTGTGGTCTCCCTCCCCACCGCAGGGCACCAGAGAGCATCAGCCACGAGAGGCAAGAAGCAAAACCCCAAATCATTTGATCTGTGTTTGAAGAAGCAAATTAAAACCAAAAGAAGGAAGGAAAAAGAAACCCCAACCCGCTCGCACCCGCCTGTGCATTTGCATGCAGGATGCTGAGTAATTTGTCAAAATCTGGTTTATTTTTTTAAGAGGCACTGACACGCTCTGGTGACCCTTCAGCATTTAATAATTTCTCTAAACCCCATTTATCTGTCATGTCTGTCTCTTGTGTGACATTGCCAAACAATCGGTGCTGTGTGTGCTCGCCACAGATGCAGGAGGACCGGGCTTACTGGGAACAGTGGGGCTGGGTGCTTCAGGGACCGGGACCAGACCGTGACAGTGGGTTTTTACCCTCGCTGTGAGCAGCATCCTGCCCCCGTTTTGCTCTTTGGGATTAATAGAAATCTCCTAGAAATATGCTCTAAGAGATGCTCTGCGAGAGAGATGGAGAGATGAGTCTGGAGCAGGAGGAGGCTGCTGGTACCTACCTGGTTTTGGGGTGTAGGGCATCTCAGGATGAACCCCACCACTGCACTGACAGAAGCATTTTGGGACCCCAAATGGCACTAGGGTGAACGGGGAAGGAGATTGGACCTGGGTTTGCAAGTGGGAGGTGATCCCTTAGATCCCAGCAGCAGGTGGAGGCCCTATGGGCTTGGGTTGTGCAGGTTGCTTTGGGCAGTACAGGGACCCCGCTCTGCAGGGGAAACTGAGGCATGGGCAGCACAGCAAGAGCCCTCCATGACCATAGAAGTGGCAGCAAAGGTGCCTCCTCTCCCTCACCTCCCAGACCCGGGGAGCAGGAGAAGAGCAAAACTCACTTGCATTGATTTTTACTAACCTCCTAATTGAACTTCGTTAAGGCCTAATGGGCGAGGGGCGAGCTGAGCATGCCCCCACCACCTTTTCCAGCCCTATTAACTCGGGTTTGCCATATTTGTTTTAGCGGGAGGACGGTGGCTAATTATGGGGTGTCGGGGAGCGGCGCTGCAGCCGTCCAGGGGGCACAGCTCGGCCGGGGGCTTGCAGGAGCCTGGCGCTGCCTCTCCCGCCTTTCACATCCTCATTATCAAATTATCTTTTTAACTCCAAAGGGGGGCTAATTAAGTGAAGTAAATGAAATCAGCGGGGAGGAAGCGGGAAGGAGGGGACAGCCGCTGCCAAAAGAGCCGAGCACTGCCTCAGCTGCGGCTTTTCCTCCCCTCAGCTCTTGCCTTTCCTTTTCCATTTTCCTCCTCTCAATGCACTGAGCTGATGGAGGAGGAAACTCGAAAACCTTTTCCCTGTGATGAACTCATAGCAGGCCATGCTCAGCCTCAACCCTGGACCAGCAGCGTCCCCCTATGGGTAGCATCACCATCCCCTTCCCCTCGGAAAGCCACTGCATCCCGTCCTGTCCCAGGGATGACAGCCCGCACTCAGCACAGCAGAATGGCTCAGATGGAGGTGAACTGACAGCAGAGGTTACAGATTTTAAGCAGCAGCAGCTGTCTCCTTGGCTGCCCCCCTGCATGTCCCCCCCTTCCCCAGCAGTAATTACGGGGTGATTGAAGCATCGCCAGGCTGTGGTGCTGACACCTCTGTCTTTTTCTTGTAAACATGGGGAGATGAAAATAGACACTTGGAGACGCTGCAAGTGTCACTTTGAAGGTGTCTCTTGTCTCCTCGGTGGCTGGGAGCACGGATGTCAGCTCCCCTCCCCTCTGCCCTGGCTGTCGCGCTCCGGTCCTTGGTTCTTTAGCATCAGGTCGAAAGGGACAGGCAGGGGTGCAGGCACACAGGCAGGGGATGGGGGTCAGGACACAAACCCATGCCTTCGTTCAGCCCACATGCGTTTTAACACCTCCTAAGGGGAAGGACAGGGAATATTAATTGTGTCAGTGCATCTTGGCTCCATGCTCTGGGGCTGGAGTGGGCAAGCAGCAACCCTCTGTGCTCACCGTGTCCATGGGGATGGCTGGCTTTGATGTTAACTTGGCTGTCTCCTTCTGCAGCCCTATGGGGATGGGTGGATGGTGAAACCCTGTGAGCTGCCTTTGGGGACCAGGCTGCAACACCGCTGGGGTGGCCTGAGAAGAGGGGATGTTCTCCTTTGGGACAGTCAGGGCCTGTCCCGTGACTGTAGGATGCTGAGATCATGGACACTGGTAGGGATGAGGTTTGATGAAGGGTTTTGGGCTGCTGTGGTAGATAGGGCTCCTGCTGCATCCATGGGAGTGTGGCCACCCTGGGACAGGACACACTTGAGCCTGTGCCACACTCCAAAGCACTGAGTGGGCAGATCCCAGTGCAGGTTTGAGCCCCTGTGGCAGCCCATGGGCTCCTCTCACCTCTTGCTGTGCTGGCTCTGGCTGGGGAGATGTCCCCTTTGGCCGGGATGGTTCCCTATGTGGTTTCTTTGTGTGCCAGCAAAACCCAGCTGTGCAGGTTCCCTTCACCATTCCCATGGTTGTGCCGTAGCACAGATGCCTGACACTGGAAGGGGACAAACAGGGCACAGGGACATGCTGGTGGAGCAGCCTTGGCTATGGGCAGGTAACATCCATGCCAGACAGCCTCAGTGTTCCCCCCTCTATCTTTCCACGCACATCCAGCCTGAAGCCACTCTACAGCCACCCTCATCTTAACGGCTGGACTTTTGACGATCTTAAAGGTCTTTTCCAACCTGGTTGGTTCTATGATTCTATGATATTTAAACACCAAGTAAATACGTTATACAGCAAATAACCCCTGAGCAGCTGCAACCAAGGGAGCAGCTCACCCACAGCGGTAGCCCCCATCACCAAAATAATAAGCATCCCTCCATCCCCAGGCCTTCTGCAATGCAAGGGGGGGCCCTGCCATCCCCAAATGAGGTTGCCCTCCCAGCCCCCAGGTAGCCTCATTGCTTCCCAGCGGCCGAGGGGAGAGGAGGGTATTTCAGGCCCTCGCTCCCCGTGCTTGTGCCCCGCATCGTTCCTTTAATTACAGGTTTTCAGCAACACAGCGCTGGGCACGGATCGGCGGGGGGATCGGTTCCCAAAGCCTGTCATTTAGCCTCGTCAGAGTGCCTCTTCAAAGAGGGGAATCTAGACATTTTCTCCACAAGGTGCGGAGTGGACTGTCTCGGCCCCAGCATGAATATAATGACAGATGCATTTTACAGCGAGCCGGGACTGAATGCGCTCGACCACGGCTCCTTCTGTCAGCCAAGTCATTATTTTTTGTCATTTGCTGACAGTTTTGGTCTCATTCGTTTCTCTCTCTTTTTCTGTTTTTCCCCCTGCCTGGAAAAATGGCTAGGTATCTATGAGACCCCAGCGGGAACGATCCTATACCACGCGCATTTAGATATCGAGGCCTTCACCATGGATCGGGAAGTACGGAAAATCAAGCAGGGGCTCGCCTTGAAATTCTCCGAGCTGGTTTACAATGGTATGTATGGTCCTTCAGTCCATTCCTGCCACTGCAGCGTCCTCCCAGCCTTCCTCCTCTTCCTCCCTTGTTGCTACTGGAGGCTGCAGGTCCTACTGGTACACGCGCTTAGGGCTGTAAAATTCCAGTGTGGATTTGGAGGCCGTTCACACGGGACAAAATGGGTTTGCTCATGCCAAGGGCTGAGCTTGACCTCACATTCTGCCTGTTTTCATGTCGAGGAAGCTCCATGCCTGCCTTCGGGAAGATTTGCTGACGCAGGATGCTCCAGGCATCTCTCCCAGCCCACTGCCACCGCTTCGTCCCATCCAGCACATTCAGATGTCTCACAGGCTGTAATTCACTGTCCCTTTGTGTCCCTCCAGCTACCGCGGTCCAGGATCTGTGGGACAGCAGGGTCCTGGCCGTGCTATGCGACGCGCAGCCCACACAGCGGCACTGCGGGTTGTGGCTCCAGCCTGGCCATGCAGGGCAAGGACAGCACTGCCCGCGGTGGGCCGGGAGCCATAGGGGGCAACAAGGGGACACTGGCTCTCACCCGCAGTTAGGGACAGAGACAAGCCCCTTGCCCTTCCTCCCGCAGTGTGGGTCTGCTCACGTGAGATGAGTTTGTGGGGGTCTCAGTTCAGTCCCCCTCCTGCACTGCTGGGGTGGGTACTGCCAGGTTTGGGGTGCCGGGAATGGCACCCCCAGGAAGGGACATTAGCACTGCCCCAGGGTTTGCTCCATGGATCAACTCAGTTGCTGGTGCTAAGCTGAAGGAAGCAGGTTTAGCCCAAAGACCCGTTGATGGGTTCGAAACCCCGCTGCTCATAGCTGGCGCCTGCTGCACGGCTCCAAGTGGTGTGTCCCCATGTCCTGTCCCCTGTCTAGTTCAGAGCTGATGTCCTTGGAACCCCGCACTGGGATTTTCCTGTCTCTCAGCCAAACAACACTTTTATCTTTCACATATCCTCATTTCTTTGCCTCCCAATTCATCCTCCCATCTCCTTCTAGGCATTTCTCTCTAACCACAGCAGCTGGCAAGATTCCCTTGTGATCTTCCATGGGAAGATCCCCCAAAACCAATCTGACTCTGGGAGCTTGGGCTTTGGGCAGCAGCAGATCCAGTGGGACTGGGCCAGGCTGTCTTCTCCCCTCTAGTTTCTGATGCCTGTGCTCATCCTCAGCACCTTCCCCTTCAAGGATGTTCCCTCCTGTACCTTCCTCGGCAACTGCCATTCAGTGCTCTAGGCTCTTTGCTGCTTAGGTGATATTTAGGGCCCTGACAGGGTGAGGGCTTCTGCGGCTGCAGGAATCTTGGTTACCTTCCCCTTGAATCACAGTCTCTGATTCACTCTCTGATGCTGCTCCTACCTCTGGCTGCTTTTATCAGTCTTAGTCCTGCACTGCCTTTATTTTGACTATTGTATTTCTTAGTTTGAGCATAAGCCCATTTGTTTATTTCTCACCATTCACTTGTGAAACCACCACATTAAAGAGCCACTTGGGGAATCGTGATTTCGCTTCTCCCTCCCCACCTCTGTCAGGCAAAGGCTGCTGTTTCCCTGGCTCCAGATGCTGAATGCCCAGGGATTTTCAGGATGGTCCTTTGGTAGCTGAGCCCAAATCCAAGGAACACCCTCAAAGGGGTGCAAGCAGCACCCGTGGGTCCCCATGCCGGAGGCCAGGCTTTCAACCTCACCTTCCTTTAACACCTCATTATTGCAACTAGTCCTGATTTGAGGAGAATTAGTGTTTATCTTCCCCCCATCCCATTGATCCCATTGTGGAGGGGTGGCTTTGAAGCCAGTTCCCGTCCTGCAGGTACAGCCAGGTGTGGAAATGCCATTGTCCCTCTGCCCGCACTGTTATTAGGGCAGGATGGAGGTTACAAGGCAGGAAGATCATTAAGGGGGATCCGCTTCCAATAGGGAATGTGTGTGCAGTGGGTGGCGAGGAGGTGGGATACTTCCTCACACCTGGAGCTGTCAGAGCCAGGATTTAAGTAGCTGGTTATTACTTTAATGTGTCTTGGGCTGCTTTTCACAGGGATGCAACAGCCCTGCATCAATCCTGATGTCTGAAGAGTTGTACTTGGAGGGTGGTTACCTAAGTAGGGGTGTATTTGCCTGGATCTGGACTCCCTGCCTGAATGGCAGTGCTATTGATGGGATGGGGTCCCTGAACCCCCTGGCTGTGCCATGGTGGGGTTTGGGTAAGGGATGTGGTCTCGGTGGTGAGGGGTTGCAGGGCTCTGAAGCCGTGCCTCAGAGCAGGGCTATGTGGATCCCAGGGATGAGGCTGCAGGATACGGCCCCGCTCAGGGGCTGGCGAGGGCAAAACACAAAAGAAATTGTTTGTTGCTTTAATGGCTTTGGCCGGAGCGCAGCTGGGAAGGGAAAGGTGAGAGGGCACCGGTGTGCGGGAGCGGAGGGCGATGGGGGAGATAAAACGTGGGGCTGACCGGAGCGTGGTGAATGGGCTCTTTCTCTCTCCACCTCTATCTCCCTCTCCATCTCCCAGGCTTTATTCTAGGTCTCTGAGGGCTACCTGGCTAATTACCCTGCTTAGGGACAGGAGGGGGCACAGGGATAGCAGGCTGGGCTGTGGCCCCTCGGTGCACCCAAGGTGGCCTCGGTGGATGGCAATGCCGGGGGCTGCTCCCATAGGATTTGTTTTGGGGGGCTGTGGTGTGACCACATCACCCCAACACCCAACCTGGGCACTCACCATCTGAGCTCTGGGGGACCTGGGGTGCTGGGGGGCTACTGTCACATCTGGAGCTGGGGTGGGAAAGGGAGGCACTTGCCATGGTTGTGGGTTAGATGCAGCTTTCTGTGGGTGCTGGCACCTTTTCCCTGTGTCCCACCAGCCTCTTGCTCTGGGAGTACAGGGGGAACAAGCCAGATGAGCAGAGCTCAGGGTTGGGGTTGGCCCTTTGGGGCTGATCCCTGCCCATCCCAAGAAAGAACAGCTCATCTCCTTCCTGGGGCCTGGGAGTTGATCCCCCCCAGTTCTGCATCCATTTGTCTGTCTCTACCTGACCCTCCTGAGAAGGTGTTTTTGAGTGGCAGCTTCATACTTAATGAAGCTTTTGATTTCCACG
The DNA here is from genome assembly GCF_000696875.1 of Nestor notabilis. Classification (NCBI taxonomy): domain Eukaryota; kingdom Metazoa; phylum Chordata; class Aves; order Psittaciformes; family Psittacidae; genus Nestor; species Nestor notabilis. The sequence goes on along the minus strand of NW_009924429.1, from coordinate 12,589 downwards.
ATCATTTCAACCTGGCAGAGCTGGCAGGAGAATGGCCTCACTGCCTCTTCTCCACGAGCCAGTCCCAGCCTTCTTTCCCAAGTGGGAACCCAAGGGCCACCAAGTGGAAGGGACACACATGAGGTTTCCATCCCTCAGAGCTGAACCTGGGTGTCCCAGCACCTCATTTCCCTCTCCCACTCCTGCAACCACATCCCTGCATGGCCACCTTGTGGCACCCTGTCCTGCCCGGTGTCCCCATCACCCTTCCTCTTGCCTGCAGGCTTCTGGCACAGCCCCGAGTGCGAGTTCCTCCGGGAGTGCATTGGGCGCTCGCAGGAGGCCGTGGTGGGCACCGTGCGCCTCTCCGTCTTCAAGGGGCAGGTTTACATCCTGGGCAGGGAGTCCCCGCGCTCCCTGTACAACGAGGAGCTGGTGAGGTGAGTGGGGCTTGGGGGGCCGGGGTGGTGGCAGCGAGCGTCCCATCACATCTCACCCCATCCCATCCCATCCTACTCCATCCAGTTGCATCCCGCTCCATCCCATCCCGTCTTATCCCATCCCCAGTGACGCCATCCTCCCAGCCAAAGCACGAGCCATGTTTTCAAGTCAATATTATTCTTTTTTCCCCTCTGGCTTTTCCCTTTTCTTCACGTTGTTTTCTCTTTCTCTCTTGCGCTCACTCCCCCCCAAGCCCTCCCTTAACCCCTTTCAATCTCTCTAAACACTTTATAAGCCATAAATACACCCGAATGAGTTTAGATCAGTCGGAGTAAATGTCAAATTATCTTCTCTCTTTCTCTTCTCTGGCTTTTTTTCCCCCTTTCCCTCCCCCTCAAAATCAACAGCTCCTAATAATCCATCCCAACCCTTCATTATGTTTCACACTCTCACTTGGAGAGATTAAATGAATAAAGTATATAAAAAAAATCAGGGAAAAAAAAAAGAGGGAAGAAAAAAAAGGAGGATGGAGGGGGGTGGGACGGAGGAGAAAGAGAGAGGGAGAGAAAAGCAGGGGCACTTATTCTCCCTGCGTCTCCAACCATTTTCCTTTTCTTTTTGATTTCTACATCGCTGGTTTGAAAGCTTTTGAGTGACGGCGTCACAGGAACCCGAGAGAAAGCTGTGAGAGGCAGAGCTGTGTGGAAATGCCTCTGCACAGTAGGTAGAAAGTAACGTAATTATAGAGCAGGTCAGAACCACTCGAATGAGCAAAAATAAAAGCACAGAGGTTTTTCTGTAGCCCGTCAGGGGAGGTAAAATCGTTGTAAACTCTTTTTTTTTCTTCTTCTTCTTCTTCTTTATTTCCCTCCACTTCCTCCTTTAAGGTTTGTGGTTTCTGGGAAATGAGCCGTGTGTTTTGGGGATGTAGGAAATCGTCGGAGCTGGGATTTGGTGGGTGGTTGCTGCCTTTGGATAGGGATGTGCTCAGTGAGGCACTGGCCACTGTGGCCATAAACCCCATCGGTGCCAGGGGGTCCTCAGCACCACTGCCCTGCCCTGGACACTGATGTTCCTGCCTGGTAAGGTTTGTGGTTTCTGGGAAATGAGCCGTGTGTTTTGGGGATGTAGGAAATCGTCGGAGCTGGGATTTGGTGGGTGGTTGCTGCCTTTGGATAGGGATGTGCTCAGTGAGGCACTGGCCACTGTGGCCATAAACCCCATCGGTGCCAGGGGGTCCTCAGCACCACTGCCCTGCCCTGGACACTGATGTTCCTGCCTGGCATGGGACAGCCATACCCAGGGCACAGCTCTGGGACAGGGCGAGCATCCCTGCTTGATGCAAGGGGAGGAATGGTGATGATGCACACGAGGGACCGTGGTGGGAAACTTGGGGCTGTGTCTCTAGGATGGCCATTGGGGTGACCCTGTGGATCTGCCATTCCAAGGCCACGTGCCCCTTCCCCAAGGGATTGATGGGGACCCAATCTCAAGCCCCCAGCAACTGAGGAGGGGCAGCAGCAGACATTGGACTATGGGTCCAAGGACCCAAAACACAGCCCCGAGCCCCTCAGCACCTCCCAACCCAGTGATATGGTGCCTTTCTCTCTGCAGCATGAACGTGCAAGGGGACTATGAGCCTGCTGATGCCACCGGCTTCATCAACATCAACTCACTGAGGTCTGTGGGGTTGAAGTGGGACCTTCCCCAAGGGGGGCAGAAACTCCCCAGCACTCATGGGGCTATTCCCCTTCGCTCTGGGGGTGCACCAAGACCTCCACTGGGGTGCAAACACCCCCACCATCACCAGCCCTGCCTAATTACAGCTTTGCCCAGCACAGCATCTTGTTATTTGACTTACTTCTCAGACCCCACTATACATATCATCCCCCCCCAACTCCAGGGCTGTAAAACATGCCACATTTACATAATGGGCTCTTAATTTTTCTATTGCCTGTTAACTGCTTTGTTCTCCCTGATCCGCCATGTGTCCCCGTCCCGTCCCCCCCCAACTCCTCTAAGATAAATTAATTACATTATCTCAGGGAAAGGGGAACAAAAATAATTAAACTGTACAGGCCTTAACAAACGCCTGCTCTTCACGCCCCCTCATTCTGCTTAAATTAATTGAAAGGAAATGTGTGTTATTACTGTTAATTTACAATTAATTCATTTAGGAGGTTTTTTTCTCTCTAAACCCTGTTTTCCAGGCTGAAGGAATATCATCGTCTCCAGAGCAAGGTCACCGTAAAGCAGAATGAATAGCAATCAATCGCGCGCAAGCCTTCCCCGCTCCCCCCTTTTCTAATTTCTCTTAAGAACTAGCACTAATTGTGGTGGTAATTTGTAATTGTAACTCGTCTCCCCGGAGGTGATGGCTTTGTTACGGGGCAGCAAGTGAAATGCAATCATTAAATAAAGGTGGTTGGCCAGAGGAGAAGTGGGGGAAAGGAATAAAACCCCAGCCACGCGCGGGGTCCGCTCATTGAGAGCCGGGCTTTATTCCTGCCTTGTTTGTTTGCTCTTCTGGCCCAGCGCTTCCCCAAGCCAGGCTTTGTGGAATTTGTAATGGATTAAGTGGCTCTGAAGGACGTGGGGGGGTTTGGTGGTACCTTGGTGGGGAGCAGGGGGCATCATCCCGCATGGTGCTGGTCCACAAAGGTGAGCGGGGTGGTGGGGATGGGTTAAGAGGATTTGATCCTCTTTCTTTTGCCTTTATTTTAGTGTGTTTTAAGAGCAGAACTGGGGCTTGTTGAAAAGGGGAAATATCTTCGGATGGTGTTGCAGGAGAGGTTGGTCAGCGGGTTTTTCTCCCATCCATCATGCCTGGGTGGGTTGTGGGTCCCTCCATCCCTGAGGCTCAGGCTGCAGCGCTCAGCCAGGATGCAGAGGTGGCATGGTGAGGGATACGTGCTCCAAAGCTACAGTGGAAGCAGGAGGAAAGAAAGAAAACGCTTTCTGACCCATGCAAACACCCAAGTTGTGCTGCTGCTCCACACTGACGAGGATGGGGAAGGACCCTGGCATGTCCCCAGGCCGAGAGCAGAGATGCTCTGTGGGACTGAGAGTGATGCACCCTGCAGTGCCCAGGGCACAGATGCAGGGAATTGGGCAGCCCCATCCCGGCAGCAGGGACGTGCTGCTTTCTAACACATTGGGGAAGCAAAAACAGAGTGGCCACCAGAAAGGGGCACATTTCTGGAGCCCCGGGGGGACAGCCATGGCATGTCCCCAGGCCGAGAGCAGAGATGCTCTGTGGGACTGAGAGTGATGCACCCTGCAGTGCCCAGGGCACAGATGCAGGGAATTGGGCAGCCCCATCCCGGCAGCAGGGACGTGCTGCTTTCTAACACATTGGGGAAGCAAAAACAGAGTGGCCACCAGAAAGGGGCACATTTCTGGAGCCCCGGGGGGACAGCCAGGCCTGGTGGCCGTCTGGGGACTTACAGGCGGCCCCTGCCTGCCCCGCTGCTCAGCCGGCGAGTGTGACAAGCTCTGACATCACAGCTGGGAAAATAACATGTTATTTTCCCAGCTTGGATGTGACTTTCCCTGCTATTACTGGCAGCGACCATCTTGGGAGGAGAAAGCAGCAGAAGGCTGTCAGGCGAGGGGAGAGAAATGGTTTTCTGGGCTGGTGGAGCCTGTCCAATCCCTGTGGGGTGTGGGGATGTGCTGTGGGGCTGCCCCATTCCCTATACCTCATTGCTTTCAGTGGCGAGTCCATGCTGAAAGTGCAGCTTCATATGGGGGTCCCACATGAGCAGCATCCCAGAGCCCTGCAGCAGCGGTGATGGTCAGCGGGGATGTGGTGCTGAGCCCGCATTGAGCCTGCACTGTTCATCCTACAGCAGCCTCCTCCCAGGTGGAGGAAAGGGCTTGAAACCTCATCAGGAGCCACCTCCTGGGGGCATCATCCAAAAAGCAAGGTGGGAAGAGAGCAGCAACTCTCCAGGGTGCTGTGCTGGCCCATGGGACCTCCCCTACTCACCCTTAGCAGCGTCATGGCTTGGCCATGGCAGAGGTCTCTGTTGACAAAGTAGAGTTTGAAATAACTCAGTGCAATGAGGAGATGGTGTCTTTTTTTGGAAGGAAAAAACCCAACTAAACAGAACAGTGTCACCGCAGAAGCTTCTTGTGCTCCAATGCTTGAGAAATGCCAGATGTGCTCTGAGAGGGGTCATCGAACCAGTGGGGCCACCTCTCCCTGGGGTGCTTAAAACATCAGCTGGAAAAAGCCATTTAACTCCAAGGCTTTGAAATGGCTCCAGCACTTGTGCTGCAGCACTCTGGAGCCCAGACCTGAGGGTCCTTGGTGGCCCATGCCTTGCTGCACCCACTGGGATGTGCAATAAGGTTTTTGGCTGAGGATGTTGTGTACCACAGCATCTCCAGCTCCTTGGGCAGCACAGGGATGCTTTTGGAGGTGGTGGTGGATGTGGCTATGGTCAGCCTTGGAGGAGCTGCATGTCTTGGCTTCCAACTGGGCTGAAAATGCATCGTGCTGGTAAAGCAGAGCTTAGTGTGTTGGAGTCAAACCCAGTGCGAGTCTTACAGGAGGAAATAAAACCCTTTGAAAGCCATGGGATCACGGGATGGAGGAAACCCAGCGCATCCCTGCCCTTTCCCCCTTGGTGCAGCAACCAGGGGCTGCAGCAATAGGATGCTGTGAGTCAAACACCACATGTTTAATTACTACTTTAATTACCATCAGCCCTTCCAGTTCTCAGGATTTGGTGGTTTCTCATTATCCCCCTTGCATGTTCCCAGCATCCTTCCACCCCTGGTGGTGTACTGGGGAGGTATTTCAGGGGCTGCCAGCCTCATGTTACACCAGGAGGTGAGCAGCATGGTGTGAGAAGTTCCTGAACCACCTGATAACACCCTTTCAGAGGTATTTTGGGATAATATATTGGGTTTTCAAGGTGGCAGGCTTGTTTCTGCAGCACCTGGCTGTAAGGGCAGTGAGTGTGGGGTTCCCCATCCCCAGGGCAGAACATCCCCTGGGAAAGAACCTGGATCACTTTGAAGCTCTTCTGTGCATCCCCGCTCAGCATCACCCAAGCTCCAGCGGGCCCAAAGGCAGCCTCTGGTGCTGGGGGTCCCTTGGGGATGCCCTTGGGAAGCTGTACCCCCTCTTTATACCACGGGCCATGCTATGGGGCTGCTCTGTCGCCCTCCCAGGCTGTGGGGAAGGGCTCGTCTGGGGTCACAGCAATCGATATCTCATCTGCAGGCTCTCCTAGCGGAAGTGATGGTATATTGGAACATGGTAATGGGTCTTGTCTAGTGGAAAAGGCTAATCTTCCCCAGCTGTACAGGATCTCTGCAGGTGTCCTCCGGCTCTCCCCGCTGCCACCAGCCCTGCAGCCTGTCAAGGAGCACACACGTTGCTTTAAAGCTGCAGCACTCCAATTTATCCTGGTCCCGGTGAGGGAGAGATGCCTCCACCCTGGCCCCATGGGGTGCAGAGCTATGGCTGGGCTTTCCAGTGAAGAACTGGCACTCAGGGTGGCATCATGAAGCACGGGCAGCTCACATTTGCTGGCTCAAAGTGGATACGGTGACGTGTCCTCCAGCCTCGCTCACACAGGGATGGCATTTCCCCAGGGAGAGGAGGACGTGAGGATGATGGCAGGAGGGATGTGGCCCCCCGCCTCGAGTGCCACCTGGAAGTGTAGGTGGGAAGCATGGATGTACTATAACGAAAAGCAGGGGTGAAAGCTCCTTGCTGTTAATTTGCCTTCTTTGGCAATGCACTTGCTGCTCAATGGAGTTCACTGCATGGCGTTTGGTCCATTTTGCCCATCCCTAGGGATTGCAGAGGCAGATCTCCCCTTCCCAGATGGTTAGAGAAACCAGGTCCTGGTTTCTCTAAGCTGACCAGCCAGTGCTGGCTACTGCAGCCTCCTGCATCACTATGGCAAAACCAATTTCCCTGTTTCTCTGGAGTTCAGGTAATTACTGGGTTTAAGATTTAATATGCATGTGGATTTTAGTGCAAGCGTTGTCAAGAACAACTCAGAACAAACCACAGGTTTGGGCAACGCATCCTGGGGATCAGGTGTGGTCTTGGTGTGTGGAGCTCCCACATGTGGTCTGCAAAATGGGGGGCTTGGGGGTGCCCATCAGAGGCTGAGATCCCATCAGATCTGATCGCATGGTTGTGCCTAAGATCACACCTGTGATCTTTGTTCAGGGCAGGGATTTTTCCCTGCAAAGGGCAGTAAGAATAGAGAAAACAGAAGAATTCCCAGGGGAATAGAGCAGCTGTGGAGCTGCTGAGTTTTTGCTTAAACTTTATTTTACTGGGCAGAGAAAGGGATCACTGGGTCCATGTCAGCAAAAGGGATGATGTGTTGCAGGAGGAAAGCAGGGAGGTTTGTGTGGCTGTGCCTTTTGAGGCTGCGTCCCCATCATGTCCCTCCTGTGCCTCCATCTCCCTGTCTGTGGGGTGTTTAGGTAGGGACCCCGGCCCACCTCTCCCAAAGGAGGGACAGAAAACCCTCTTGTGCTACCCAGTATCATGTAATTTTGTGCTTATGGCTGCAGTGCCAAGGATGGACTCCCCTCAACAGAGACACCGGTAGTGATGATGCGCTCACAGGAACACCACGGGATCCCCATGATGAGAATTTGTCTCCCCTTTTCCTTCAGAGACATGTCCCCAAGCAGCTCATGGGAGCAGGGAAGGTGCCCTGGGCCCTGCACACAGGTCACAGGGGCTGCAGCACAGCACGGCTATTGAGCGTTTCTATCTTTCCAAGGGAAAGCCATCCATCCCCCCGGTGCGGTTGGGAGTCGCCGGTCATGAGCTTCCCAGGCAAGGGGGAGATGGTCGCCTTTGTAAACCCCTTAACAAGGTGGCTTTGTCTCCCCATTTAACAAGAAGCTCCCTTGCTTCTTCCCTGGGAGTTTCCCAACGCCGGGTCCCTGAAAGCCAGCTTTATGCTCCGGCCGGGGACACGCTGCCGTGGGGCCGGCGGGGATCAGAGGGACACAGGGGCCCTTCTGCACGCCCCTGACAAAAGGCTGCCCCGGGGGGACAGAACGTCAAAGCTCAGCCGGCACAGAGGGGGGGACAAGGGACCCTCAGAGGAGGCTGCGGTGTGAGCCCGGTGTCCATCTGGTCACTCGATCGTGGTGGCAGCGATGCTTGGGGAGGGCTGGGGGGTCCTTGTGGCTCATCCCCATGGAGAGGGGGACAGGTAGGTTTTGTTGGCTGCAGGTAACCGGATCTGCAACCGTTTGTGCCTTCCTACCCTCTGCTCAGGCTTCTGGGGGGGGTGAGAGATGGGAGGTGGGAGCCAGGAGCTGAGGGCTGGAAACTGAGACCTCTGTTCAGAGGGGATGGAAATGGGTTTGGAGAGAGCTCAGGGTGCCTCTGCTTCAGCATCCTGCAGCCCTCCTGGCTGGACCAGGGCACATGCAGCAGTAGGAGGCAGTGATGCTTGGCTCTTGGCTATGAGGGGCATCCTGATCCTGGCAGGGGCATCACCCAGCATCCGAGCTGTCCTCTCCCACCTCCTCTCCCTTCCTTGGGGGCTTTACTGGACTCCTCTTGGTTTGGAAGCTCTTGCCCTTCCCTCATCCCACCACCAAGTGCCTGGTCTTGTCTCACCCCCCTCCAGCCATCTGCCTCCGAGCCCCCTGCCCAGATTTACTGTCACACGTTAAAGCCAGGGCTCGGCGCCAGGGTCAGCGTGTCACAGCGGCCCCTCATCGATTTGTTTTACCTCCCCTTGGCATAAAAGCACTTTGGTCCCAGCCCCCTCGGTGGCGTAAGGGGCTTCCCAAGGCCCTGGGTGCTCCCCTTGCCCATCCTTGTCCTGCATAGCTGGACCCTGTGGGCACGGGGCAGCGGGCGGCCAGCTGAGCCGCTGATCTCCTGACCCCAGGGGCACCTAATGTGTCTCCTGGTTTATCCGGATCAATATTTCTTCAGGAGCATGGATGACCCCTCCAGAAAGGGTGGAAAGGACGGGGGGGGTCCCGCTTGTTTGCACAGACCCACGGCTGGTTTAAGTGCTTGGCCAGGAGAGAGACCTCAAATGAGGATGACAGCTCAGACTGGGGATGTTCAGGGTCTCCTTTTTCCAGTTTGTGGTTCTTGAGCTTTACACTGGAGTACAAATGGTCTAAAACCTGAGGAGCTGGGGTGGCTTCAGCCCTCAAGCCCCTTTCCCCACATTCATGGGGCTGTCGTGGACAGGGTTGTGGTGGTGGGTAGGGGTGCAGGATGCTCAGCATCCAGAGCTACCGGGCTCAGGATTTACAGCAGGGGAACTGAGGGATGCAGGTAGCTGCAGGGGGAACACTCAGTGGAGTCTCCTTCTGGCATTTAAGGTTGGGTGAGGGATGTTTGAACAGTCTTATTTGGTGCTAGGGGTGTTTTTACAGGAGCCTGGAAGCGAAGGTAAAGGATGCACATTGGCTTAATAAGGCCAAGCAGTGGGCTGCTGGGGGACATGGCCAGGATGGCAGCCTCCAGCTCTTCCTGGTGCATGGGGGGGTCATGCTCTTATGGCTTGGCTAAGGGAATCGAGGCAGAGCAAACATGGACTGCAACCACCCTGCTGAAGGCACCATGTCCCCAAAACCCCTCCTGTCCTCAGCCCTGTCCCACAGCATCACTTGCAGCAGCACCGAGCCACAGGTACCAGCAGCCAGGGCAGATGCACAGCAGCGCGGGCAGCCCAAGGAGAAAGCAGGGGCTCTTGGCAACTCTGCCTTTTGCTTTCAGCCTCGCCCTCTTGCTATTTATCGGTGACTTTTGTCCTTGGCCAGCTTAGCGGCTGAAAGGGGCTGTATTATATCACATGGAGGCAGCTCCTGGGGGGAGAGGGCCGCGCTTTCTGCTGGAACAAAGCACGGGTTGGCTAATTCCCCTCTCCTCCCGCGGCACCCGGGTCCCATCTGGTTGACACAGTTTGCTCCAGTGTCTCCTGCTATTAAGCCCCCACTTGCCTTCTTGAATCACTCGTGCTCCCCCCGCTCCTGTACCCTCGGCCCCTTTTTCTTGCTTTATTTCTCATTTTCCCCAAAGCCGGGCAGAACTTGCTCCGTGATGTCAGATGTGTGCAAAGCAGACCAATAAAACCTAATGCATCCCCTTCTTTGTCTGCCGGCCTCTCCAGCGCCTCACATTTTCCACTCAGAAAGCCACTTAAAACACATCAGCAACAATCCCTCACAAAACAGCCACTTGTTGGCTAATTTTGCCGAGGACCTGCATTGCGCTTTCCTGACGAGGAGGATCCAACGCCGCCCGTTGAGCAGAGGGTGATGGGGACCCTCAGTATCCGCTAGGATCAGCCCCAGGGTCTCAGCTGCTCCCTGGGGTTTGGTCGGGCAGGGATGCAGGACGGGGATGTTGCTATTCCTTATGGCCTCGGGTCCAGACGAGCTGGGGAGGGTGGCTGCAGAGCCAGAAGTGGGGCTCAGCTCAGGATGCAGCTGGATGGACAAGTTGGAGCTCTGTCCTACCTGCTAACTCCTGTGCAGGCAGGAAAGCAGGCAGGTATGATGCCAGTGGGATGGGATCTCGGGGGGGACACAAGGAGGATGCTGGAACCTCACCAGGCTGGTGACTTTTTCCACAGTGCCTGTGATCCTGGGTGATGTCTCTGTGCCTGGATGCTGACGAGAAAGCTCCTTGCAGCTTGGAAGGATGCTGGTGGGATTCACCAGAGGGGGTACAGACCCATATGTGGTTAGAGAGCAGATAGGGTGAAAGTGAGAGATGCTCCATGCTGGGAAGGAGACAGAGGGTCTTGGACTTTTGCCTAACAGAGAAGCATCCAAAAGTCCCTCCCCAGGGATCTTTTGGGCACTTTAGGATAGGAGACAAGGGATCAGCAGGTGGTTAATCTCCCCCTTACGCATCCCAGGGGTGAGAGCACCCCTGTGGCGCAGAGGGTCCCTAAGAACACCCGTCCTTTTCCCCTACACGCAGCAAGTGTGTAGAGTAGCTGCATTTATTTTTCTGCTGAAAAACTCCAGCAGCTTTTCCTGCTGCCACCCCGGGGGATCAGGACCGGAGCTGCATGTAGCCAAGGCAGCCTGCTCGTGGGGGGGCACTGTCACACCTTTTAGCTTAAAACTGCCTAATCCTACTCTGGTTTGGGGGTAATTGGGAGGCAGGCGAGGAGGTTCAGTGCCAAAGCCAGCAGCCAGCGGTAGCAGGAGGCTGCTGGTGGGTGCTGTGCTGGGCAGGCAGCCCAGAGCCCTCCCGATGAGGACCGTGGTGCAGAGCACATCTGCCTGCACTCACCTGCCTGCTTAAATGTCACACAGGCAGGGCAACACAGGGAGCCCAACCAGAGTGAGGTCCTGCTTTCTGCCTTCCCCATAGGGACCCTGTTTGGTGATCAGGATGAGCCTCTGCCATGCTGCCCCATCCAGCGATGTGAAGGGAGCTGCCTCCTCTTCCCAACACCTTTCTTTCCTGCTGGACCCAGCACAAATCGATGGGGGACCCCGGGCAGGTTGGACCCCACATACCTGGAGGCTGGGGGAAGAAGGGGTTAAGCTGAGCCAGTGGCAGAGATCAGAGGATTACAGGTTTGTTGCGGGACTGTCCCATCTGTCACCAGCACAAAGACGACCCCTGTCTCGGGCTGGGCTGTCAGCGAAGAGCCCACCACTACATTAGGACTCCATTAGGGGAGACTGGCGGTGGGAAATGGCAGCTGTCAGGACACTATCATTTCTCCTGTAATTCCTCCCATTCGCTTCTCAACGGCACTTAAATAGCAGGTCTACCCACTGGGCCAATTGTGCATTTTCTTCCTCCTGCTGCTCCTCTTCCTTCTTTGAAGCTGCAGCTCCCTGTGTCCCTTCCTTGGCAGCCTGTGTGGCTGGTGCTGCTGCTGCCCATGCAAGAAGGGCTCATGAGTGTTGGCAGCATCCTGACTGTTGGGATGGCTGTGGAGCCGGCGGGATGCCATGTGGAGCCTGGTCTGTAGTGGGACCAGTGGGCTCAGCAATGGGACCAGTGACTCCCGACCTTGGCACAGGGAGGAGGGGAGGTAGGATACAATCTCCAAGGACAAGCAGTGTCCTTCCATCTCACATCATCTGGGATGATCTCTGAGCTGGTGAATGATTCCTGGTCCGTGCTGCCCTTGCCTAAAAGCCTGGATGCCCATGCAAGGCTGGCACTGCTCTGCAAAGAGTAACAGGATGGGCAGGACAGCAGCCGGTGACCAGCGCTGGGGACCATGTCCAGTGACCATGGCCTTTGCTGGAGCAGGGTTTATTCCTCCAGCCACCAAATCTGTTCAATCTTTCAGTGATTGGCAGAACCTCCTGATGCCATCACGGCCAGCTTGGGATGAGATGCTCCCCCAGCACCATGTGGTCTTGGGGTCCACCTCACCATGGGATCAAACCATGGACAACCAGGTTTCCTAATGGGACAATATCATCTGGAAACTCTCAGGACCTGCAGAGAGCATCTGCTCCAGGAGGAGCCTTGGGGAAGTATCTCAGCATGACGGGGACCCCTCTTATGCTCAGTGATGGTCTCACAATCACACCTTTCCCAGGAGCCCTGAGCCTTGCCCTGTCCTCACCCCATCTCCTGCCGGACCCGGCTCTGCCACCATGCTGTTTTTCCCTGCGGAGCCTCCTCTTCCAGCAAGGGATCAAAACAAACACTTCTGCAGGGGAAGTGCATTGCAGTGGTGCTCGAAATAAATAACTAATTTCTCCCTACATGATCTCAAGGAGCAGGAGAGGCGTGAATAGCAGGGCCCGGTGTCGGGCTGACTGGACTCCCTGGTGCGGTAATTCAGAGGATGACAAACATAAGCCAAAGAAAAATGTTGAAAAATGGGCACTTCCCGCAGCCCTGAGCAAAGGAGCTATTGCAGGGTTTGGAAATAACGAAGGTAAAAAGAGGGAGAAGGGGAAATTTTCTCATTGAGACCAAGTGAAGTGCCAAACAAGCTGCTATTATGGTGGCTTTGAGAGGCAAAGGGAGGGGGTGATGGGGAGGAGAGCAGGGGGAAGAAGAGGAGGGAGGTGGGGGAGAAGAGAGGGAGAAAGGGCTGGAGGGAGGGATAAGGATGGGGGATGAAGGGATAAGGGGGACATGAGGAGCCAAAGGTACAAGGTGACATGAAGGAGATGGAGAGAGGACCAAGCTGTGTGATAGTGGCAGGGG
>NW_009924428.1:1137-1439 GCF_000696875.1 Nestor notabilis | reverse complement strand
GGTGGGCATTGCAGGGCAGCACATCCTGCTGTGGTTATGCCTCTAAGCACCACAGCCACACCATGAGCTGGGCGTGAGATCCAGCACCGATGCGAAGGGGTTCAGCCCCGCTATGGGGTCCCCGCTATGGGATCTGGCCTGGGGAGATGCCAAAGACACCCGGCTCCCGGCTGCAGGAACAGGACCCAGGAGCGAGCTCCCGCCCGGAGCAAAGCACCACCCCACCCCAGTGCATCCCGGTGCCACTGGGACCGGGTCCCATCCTGCACGGAGCAGAGCCCCCAGCTTACCCCTGCGGTCCC
>NW_009924428.1:0-1033 GCF_000696875.1 Nestor notabilis | reverse complement strand
TTATCCTGCTCCAGGTAATAGGATTACTCACGTCCCGGCTTCTCGCAGGGGTAATCTGGTGTCCTTCCCCACGGGATGGGGGGGGTCTGGATTAGTGCTGCTGGGAATGATGGTGTCAGGATCCCAAATCACCGAGGGGGACACTCCACTCCCCAAAGGTCACCTCAGTGCCCCTTGATCCCAGGGATGCTGCTGCTGGGTTCCTGCCTGCAGGCACTTCCAGAATCCATCCTGGATCACGTGGATTCTGCCCTGCTAGGGATGGCTCATCCCTACTGGTGCCAACATAGGTGCCTTCATCCCGGAATTGCACCAAAAGCTGGCAGAAGAGTGGTTGGGCAGCCCCACCGAGCACGGGATGGGATCACTCCAAAGCTTCCCTTAATCCCAGCCCTAAAGCAATTATAAACAGGAATAATCTCAGTACACTTTAATTGAACTTCAGCCCCTGCCGCTAACTGCAATTAGTTGGACTCCAACAAATAGGATTACTGGGATCTGGGAGCGTTTCCTATGGAGCCGGCAGAACCGGCTACTCCTCTGCAGGAGCAGGGCCCTGGTGTTAATTGGTGCCTCCAGCTCCGGCTTCGTTAGCGCTGCTCCAGGGCTTGGCGGCTCCTTGGGGAAGCTCATCCCGATGGCCAGGAGCCCCCAAGCCCCCCAGCCCACGGGGGCAGGATGGAGCAGGGACGTGCTGAGCCAAACTGATGGGGTTTGACACGGAAACAAAGGCCCCTGAGGAAGCAAAGGCCCCGGGACCAGCCCCTCAGGCTGCGACCTCGGTGCCGGTGCCCTTGGAGGCTGCAGGCCCCACGTGCTGGGGGCCGCACACTGCCTGGGCCTCCCTTCGCACCGGAGAAGCCCCTGTAAGAAGCTTAAGGCCGGTGAGGGGGGGTCCGGCGCGGCACCCCAGCCCTCCCCATCCACCAGGTCACAGACAAGACGCAAACGGTGCTTAAAGCCCAAGCTGGGAGCACAAGGACGGAGCAAGAGCAGTGACACGGGGGTGGGGGGGGACGTGCCGCCTGCCCTT
>NW_009924427.1:1373-3084 GCF_000696875.1 Nestor notabilis | reverse complement strand
CCACCTCTTAGCCCTTCTCCCTGCCAGTCAGAGACTCTCCCTTGCAGAGCTACAATTTCCAGTGTCCTAATTTGGCCTGCATTGCTCTTCCCTCTTTTTCTCTCTATTGACTGTTTTGTGCAGTTCAGCGTGAGCCTGTCAGGGAGGGCAGTGTCCCTGCTCAGTGTCCTCCCCATACTGGCTTCTCTTTGATGCCTTCTCCTGGCTCCCTCTTGCAGACTGCCTGCTGTGCCATCTATGGGCAGAAGGAGCTGCAGGAATTCCTCCCCAGCCTCTGGTCATCTCTGCGCAGGGAGGTGAGTACTGCAGGGCCTCTAACAAATGCTCCACCAGAACTGGGCTCCTGCTGAGCAGTTCACAGCCAGAGCAGGCAGGCTCCAGTCTCCCAGCAGCCCCAACCTGTGGCCTGGGACAGCCCCAGCCGAAAAGCAGAGGGATAGGCCAGCCCTCTCAGCATGTCCCTGGGGCTTGCATGTGCCACACTGCGTGTCCAAAGCATGTGGGGAGCCTGAGCCTTTCAGCCTGCTTCGGGAGCATGAAGCCTGCGATTGGGGTCAGTGTGGAGCTCATCCTGTGGCCTCTCTGCAGGTGTTCCAGACAGCGAGTGAGAAGGTGGAGGCTGAGAGCCTGGCTGCCCTGCACGCCCTCTCTGCCTGTCTGTCCCGCTCCGTGCTCAGCTCTGACACTGAGGATCTGCTGGATTCCTTCCTCAGCAGCATCCTGCAAGGTAAGCTAGCAGAGACGCATACCCTGCGCCAAGCAGCCTGGCCTGCAAGCATCCTCCTAGCTAGACATCTGCCCTCTTGTTCTATTTGAAGCCTTTCTTCTCTTTATAGCACTCACAGCTAATGTTAGCTTCTCCAAGGTGATTGGCTGCAAGAAGGGAGAAGGGGGCACAGTAGGAAAAGCCTATTGGATTGAATTGCTTCCCTCTCTGCTGGGACTGGGACATCCAAGGCTGTGCTGTGCACTGCTGGGGGAAGCAGCTCTGTTGGGGAGGCTTAGCTGCAGCTGAGAGCTGTGCCCTGGCAGCACGTCCCAGCCCAGCTATCGGCTGTGTCCCTGCACATGAGGCAGAGGAGCTGTGCGGGTGCAGCTCACACCCAGCCTATCTCAGATTGCAGGCGCCATCTGTGCGAGCCCGACATGAAGCTGGTGTGGCCAAGTGCCAAGCTCCTGCAGGCAGCAGCACGCGCCTCCCTGCGCGCCTGCCACCGCGTCACCCGCAGCGTCCTGCCCCTGCTGCTGGAGCAGTACACCAAGCACCCACAGGTGAGGGGCATCCCGGCCCTGTGCTCACAGAGGCAGGGCCCAGTGTAGGGCTTGCTGGGAGCAGGGTGTCAAATGGGCACCCTTCCATGGCTGCAGGTGGGGACCCTATGGGGACTTGGCTGAGGCATGGCTCTGTCCCAGCAGTGACTGTGATCTGGGTTACACCTTTGTGTCCCTGCAGAGCAGCCAGAGGAGGACAATTCTGGAAATGCTGCTGGGCTTCCTGGAATTGCAGCAGAAATGGGGACATGTGGAAGAAGGTGAGGCTGGCTGGTCTCTCTGGGGGCATCTGTGTCCCAGGGGGCTGCTGGCTCTGAACTCACCTTCCTGTATGCTGACAGAGCAGGAAAGCTCATTGACCTGGCTGCATGTGCAAACTCCTGCATGTCCCAGGGAGCCTGCATGGTTGGGTGTCAACTGGCAGGTCCCCCGAAAGGGG
>NW_009924427.1:0-1342 GCF_000696875.1 Nestor notabilis | reverse complement strand
GGGTCAACTGGCAGGTCCCCAGAAAGGGCCTGTCAGGTGCTGTGGTGGTGGCTGTGCAATGACAGCCCAGCGCAGGCAGTGACTCCATGTCTCTCCCTCTCTCTCTAGAGGAGAGCACTCTGCTGTCACTCCAGGCTCCCGTTTGCTCCGTGGTGTTCTCAGCACTGACGGATCCCAGTGTGCAGCTGCAGCTGGTCGGGATCAGGGCACTGACTGTCCTGGGCTCTCTGCAAGGTTAGTTCTTTGTTTCCCTTGGGGAGGCAGAGGGAGGTGTCACCCTGTGCTGGGAGACATGGTGCCACATGGCTGCTGGGACGTCCTTGCCTGCTGCCCGTAGGTGCACAGGAGCAGTGGCAGCATTTTCTACCCAGGCCATGAGCTTCAGGGTAACTTGGTCTCTCACTTGCCTGTTTGTGCTGGGCACCTTGTGTCTCTGGAATTTGGCATGTTACTGCTAATCTGAAGGAGAGGGAAGGATGCTGGGCAGAATATCAGCATCTTTGCATTTCGCTGAGGGCAGGATTCCTTTATGGCTCTTGTTCTAGGCTTCCTGTCTCCCTCCGACCTGGAGCTGGTTGTGGATCACCTCATCCGTCTCGCTCTGTCTGAGGAGGATTCCCAGAGCAGGTGAGGGGTGGGCTGGCACCACAGCAGTCACCCATGCTCTGGGGAGAGGAACTGTCTGAACTAAAAAAAACATGTGGATGTAAGAGTAAAGGGATAAACCAGGCAATTTATGGGCTGGAAATCAAAAAGTCTGGGCCTGTCAAATGGGTTTCTGGAGGCATCTTCTGACCCAGATCTGTGCAGCTGGTGTACAAGCAGCCCAGGGTTTGCATACTCACATCATTCCTCTCACTCCCTTCCCCTCTGGCAGTGAAGCAGCAATGGAGGCAGCGGGATCTCTGGCCCCCATCTACCCAAAGGTTTTCTCTGGACGCATGGTACCCAGGCTCGAAGAGGAGCTGCAGTCAGGTAGGGCTTGGGAAGGGAGCGATGTCTGCTTTTGGGGTGAAACCTGTTCCATCCCGGTTCGGCTCCTGCCAGGCAGTGGGGCTGTGCCATATGGCATAGGTTGCTGGTTCTCCTTGGGGGAGGGAGTCCCAGCGCAGGGACTGTGGTGCCTGGTGCTGACAACCAGCTTGTGCAGCTAGGATCACCCTTGTAGGCAGGAGCTGCCCAGCCCCAGAGCAGGCAGAGTGCCTTGGCTAGTTCTGCTGTGCTTCACCCCATACACACTGGCAGGGTCTGGGCCTTGGGTGAGGGGGTCTGGCATCCCCCTGAGTGTGTTTCCTCTTCAGAGGGGGAGGAGGAGAGCTCCTGTGACCGCTGCTCCCTGCGG
>NW_009924426.1:0-28950 GCF_000696875.1 Nestor notabilis | reverse complement strand
TGGCGGGGAAGGAGCAGGCTCCGGCGTGCCCGAGTGCAGGGAGCATCTCTTCAAGGTGCTGGTGATCGGGGAGCTGGGCGTGGGTAAAACCAGCATTATCAAGCGCTACGTGCACCAGCTCTTCTCCCAGCACTACCGGGCCACTATCGGGGTGGATTTTGCGCTCAAAGTCATCAACTGGGACAGCAAGACCCTGGTGCGGCTGCAGCTCTGGGATATAGCAGGTAAGGTCCGTGGCCCGGCTTCTCCCTGCAGGCTGCGCCCCGGCGGACAGAGGCCTGTGAAACCTGGCGTCCCGGGGCTCGGTCCCTGCAGAGGAAAGGGTATTTCGACTGTGAAACCTGTCATCTTATTCTTCTCCTTCCACTTATTACCTGCAACCCCTTCGTCTGTGTTTCAGGCATAAATAGAGAGAGGTCTCGATGTGGAAGTGAAGTTTTTGACTTTTTATATGCTGCATGTGCTCCAGAGTCTTACAGCAGTCCTCAAAAACCTTTTTTGCTCTGCAGCTCCTTGCTCACTCTTCCTGCTCCTGTTGCTTCTCTTGACCCATGTGACTGAGCACTTAGGGCCTTGGTTATGACCAGCTGCTTAAATTCATTCATGGCTATGGTTCTGTAACACTTCCAGAAGAAATAAGTATCTTTTTCAAGTAGGTTATGTTTAGTAAGAATGCTTTACAGGCTAAACGTAACTCAAACAGATAAAATTATTCTCAAAGGATATATGCTCGAACATTACATGTTTGGCATCACTTACTTAATGTAAAAGTAACTTGTGTCCCTGCAACATGGAGTGAGGGAAGGGAACTTCTGGTATATTTAGTTCTACATGGAAATCATGGGTTTGTGTATCAAAAGTATACTTTGAGCACATGGAAGCCCTATTAATCTGTCCAAACTGCACATCATTCCTTTGCTATGTATGAGTTAAAACTGTTCTTTAACACTTTTGTTTTAAGGGTTCCAACTGTATACCTATCATGGTTAACTTTGCTTATGCTGTGGTGTTAAATGACAGAAGAAATTCTTTTCTGCTGTGGTCTTGTAAGAAGTCTGTTCCCTTAAATCCTTAATCATATCAAACTGATACTGCATTTCTGGTCTTGTGTGCAGCCCAGGTATATTAACCTGCAGCTCTCTTCATCCCTCTCCCCCATGTTCCGAATTTCTCCACAGATATGAAAAAGTAGACTTTGTCTCAAATGCTGGTGTCAAAATTTACGTTGCTGGAAGGCACTGGGATAACAACTGGTAGTTACTGTTTCCATGAACTATAGGCTTTACAAAGTGGAAGCTCAGAAAAGAGGAAGTATAAGGTGGTTGCTGTAATCCTGTGACAGATCAGTTCTATGTTAGTTTATGGCCTTTGTGCTCTAAAGGTTGTCTTAAAATACTTCAACTATGGTTCTTCAAACTAAAAAGCCTGCTTCTCGCTGCCATATGCTGGAACACACCGTAGATCTTCCTGCTGCTGGCCTGTAGGGTAAACGAAACTATTCTCTAATTGCTCTTTTGGAGATCAAGTAAATTGTTGGCAAGCTTTCTATTCTTGTGTGTTCCTCTTATGGATCAGTTTTAACTTTCTATAAATCAATCGACAGTATTGGTGCATGCTGTCACAATGCTCTGGAGGTATTTTAGCAGGTTGGGGGTTCCAAAGGTTGAAGAGGGAAGGCTGTGAGGATCCTGGGGTTTGGCAGGCTGCCAGACTTATGTTTAACTTCTCTCCAGCCCTTGGTTTCTTAAACTGGGGTAGGCTTTCCTAAAGCAATCTGTTCCAACAGGCTAGGCAGAAACTTAGCTTTAAGTTGTAATAAAATTTGGACAGACCTATTTACATTATCCTATCAATATACCCATGCATTAATTTCAAGATCTAGAAGATGGTATTTTTCACTCTGTTGTTGCCCTTAGTGTACTTTGGACATTGTGAAGTGAAGAGTGAGTTAAGAGCTGCTGATAAATCCCTGGAGGCTTGTGCTAATATTGATAGATTAAAGAATTAAAATTTCTCCTGTCACTGACGTATTTTTCCTGTTTTACTATGTGGTGTAATTCTGTATCAAATTCCTGACTAGTTGTTCCTTAGTAAAAATGAAAAAAGAAAATACAACTGGTTTGCAATTTGCAGTCCAAACTCTTATTTTGAATCTGGTACTTTAGGATGTTCTGTCTCCCCTGCTTGAAAAACGAGACCAAGAAGAAAAGTAATCTCAGTCTTAGTGTTTGACTGGGCTGTGCTTAGCCAATGTGACAGTAACAGTTCAGACTTTATAGAACTTGACATCTCAGTTAAGTGTTAATCATTAAAATAAAGGGGGCTTTAGTATCCTTAAAGGTTAGCAGTTTTAAGACCCTGACACAAAGTCCTTGACCTGGGAATGTGTTCTGCAGTTGTTTATATCTGTATTCATGAATATTTCTAAATACCTAAGGTTGTTAACAGATCTATATAGAAATTAATAGTTACAGAACCAGGTTGAAGATGGCTTTTATATAGTGATAGCATGTTTCCTAAAGCACTTTATTGAAGTGTGTAACAAAGTATCTGAGCATGTGATAGTCATTCCCTTTTAACTCATCAGCCCAACAGTCTTCTGGCTTTCAACAGCCCATGTAGATAATTTCGTCTGCTGGTATGTGCAGACAAACAGCTTTAGATCTCTTCAAGAGATCCAAATCTTATGGTAAGTGTTGTTGCATGTGACTTCCCTGCAAGCAGTATGGTGCTGGCATTCTGAATTGATTTTGATGTGTTTTAAAAGGCTTCTGAAGTGAAGTTTAACCCTTAAGCATAGTAAACCAAGTTATTTTTTACTAGATAAAGCTTGTACTTAGCAGTTCATAATAAAAAACCTTTTCTCAAACAGTTGGGTGCTGCAGTCTAAGGTTCTGTACCTAAATTAATGATAAGAACTAGCCATGTAGTTCAGTCATCAGCTAAAGATTATAAGGTAGATACTGTGCTGACTTCTGGTGTGATTGTAGCCAATATGATGAATGTTGTGCTATGTATAGCAATGCAGCAGGTTCCTGAGTAACTTCAATGTCTTGTGCTGAGTTTTTTTAGTGATTAGATAATTCTATCAAATAGAGTGTGACAGTGTTACATTGCTTATGCTTTTTTTTTTTCCCCCTCTAGTGGGAAATAGCCTTGTTTTAAGGTACACTATAATGCAAATTCCTGCAGCAGAATCAAAGGGGAGGGGGTGTGAAATAGTGAAGGGTGAAGGGTAGACCTGTATATTCCAGAAACACTTGGGCATTTTAGTTTTTAGACAGTTTGTAGCTTCTTCAATAATGGAGATGAAAAAGCTTGGGAGTAGGATTGATCAGTCATGGTCAAATGATCTTGGTTGCACCTTGAAGTATTCTGGAAGAAGATGAACAGATTACATGCATGTTCATACAGGAGCAAGACTTCTAAACATTAGCTGCCCTTAGATATTACTCTTGTTTTTTATCTTGACATGTGGAGTTATGATAAATATCTTCCTGGTTACATTCTGAAAGTGTTAGAACCCCCTTGATCAAAGGACATAAATAATTGGCAAAATAAATAGGAGATAGGAGTGAGTCATTGTGGTAAAGAGTAGAAAACAAAGGAATCTTAATGATAGGGAAGTACTTTTAGAGTCTGTTTCAGGACACTAGAGATTCCTGTTTGACAAGCAGGTTGTTTTAGTGAGTATACTGCACTGACCACAACTTAATGTAGGAGGTGAATATAGCATATTGATGAAACTCAGTCAAATAAAATTGGAGGAACACTTTTAAGGATTTTCTGCATCAGAAACTTTTGATCTGATCTAACAAGACCAGCAACTAAGTAGTCTTATCTGCTCCTTTATGATCCCATTGACTATCACTGTCACTCAGACCATCCTGTATGAACATGCAATTTGCCAGAGGGCAGGGGTGGTAAAAGTCATAGATGACTGTCTGAGCTTGGCTTCTCTTCAAGAATGTTGCTAATGACAGCTAGTAGGCAAATTTGGTTTTAAAGCTCTGAGCAATTTTGCATGAACTTTGCAGAATTTCTTTGTAAAAGTGTTTATTAAAATTGAAGTAATGCTTTAACTGGAGGAATGTGGCTATGACATTAGCAGAACAGAAGAGGAATGGTTGTTCTTCGGTATTCTACACAAGCCCTACATGCTCTACACAAGCTTTTAGGAGCTGAATGATAAGATTTGTAGCATGCAGATTAGTTACTAAAGTCTTGTCTGTCTCCTTGAGCAGATCTGAACTCTTAACTTGCTAAAAGTAAATACCAGTCCCCAAGAGAACAGAGGTATCATGAAATATTGCTCAAATACTAAGTTGAGAAAGAGCTGGAATAACCCATCTTTTCTATGAAGACAAGTAAGTTTTAGATATGTGAGTAGATGTTAAGCTTTTAATTTCTTTGGGAAGTTAACTTGCTATCATCTATAGGAAGCTATGAGAAAATGAGTACAGGAAGCAATGGGTGTGGGAGAAGGAGGAGGACATCCTAAAATTTACTTCATGGCAGAGGACAAAAAACTTAAACTGAAAGGAGCACTTGCAAAGCAAGACAGCAAAGGCAAAATGCAAGCTGCCTTACTTCCATAAGCAAGAGTGCTGCACCCAATAACATTTTCTGTCCCAATGGAATAAGATATACCTCCTGTAGAAAGCTGAAGTGCTTGGTAGCTATGCACCTTCTGTGGAACGTAGCTGTGAACTATTATGTGTATTGGTGGCTGAGTTTCAAAGGCATTCAGGCTGTTGCAGTATGTGAGAAAGCATACTTCTGTGTGCAAAACCTTATAGTTTCAACCAGATGTATAATTCAGTTTTTCTCAGTCTGAGTTTGTGCTACTGGCATGTCAGAAGACCACCAAGTTGCTTCTATGTACCAGGTCATTAACTTGTTTCTTGTGTTATGAAATTATCTTATTCTTTTAAATAAGATCTAAAGAAAGCCTTAACCAGTGTTAATGCATCCCTGAAAGTCCACGTGTGGCAAACAGAAAACTTCCTCCATTTCCTATATATACATACATAGATGTGTGCCACAGAAGCATGTACTTTAATTATTTTTCAGAGGAGTCTCTCCTAAGTATGGAGAGCTTAGAGATAGTAGTATCTAGATATTCATGTAACAACTTGCCGTTACCCATAACAGATCTTGAGCTCAATATAGGGATTAGAATGGCAACTCCTACAAAGAAACAGTGAAAAAACTGCTTAGCTGTGTGTCTAGTGCAAGTGAGCGCAGGGTGGACGCAAGACAATCCAAGCATAACCTGCCTCTAGCTGTGGGGTTTTTTTTCTCACTGTGTCGTGGTTTAAGCCCGGCTGGTAACTCGGAACCACGCAGCTGCTCGCTCACTTCCCCCCTTTTTCCTCCCCCTGCTCCTGGAGGGATGGGGAGGAGAATTGAAAGAATGTAACTCTCACGGGTTGAGATACCAACAGTCCAGTAACTAAGGTATAATACAAACCACTGCTGCTACCACCAATAATAATAATAAAGGGAGTAACAAGGGGAGAGAATATAAAACTAAAAGGGGAAAAGGAAAAAAAAAACCCCACAATAAACACAAGTGATGCACAATACAATTGCTCACCACCCGCTGACTGATACCCAGCCTGACCTGAGCAGCGATCTGGGCCTTCTGGGTGACTCCCCCCAGTTTATATACTGGGCATGACGTGCTGTGGTATGGAATACCCCTTTGGCCAGTTTGGGTCAGGTGTCCTGACGCTGCTTCCTTCCTGCTTCTTGTGTTCCTCCTCACTGGCAGAGCATGAGACTAAAAGTCCTCGATCAGAGTAGACATTACTTAGCAACAACTCAAAACATCGGTGTGTTATCAGCATTTCTCTCAGGCTAAAGTCAAAAACACAGCACTGCACCAGCTACTAAGAAGGAAAAAAAATGACTGCTGTAGCTGAACCCAGGATGCACAGCTACAAAGATACCTAATGAGTGAAAAATGTGTGCATGAATAACCACCTCAGAAATGGGTGCAGAACTCAAGAGTTCTGAGCTTTTTTAGAAACTTTAAGTTATTTGAGGTTATGTTCTAGTTTACATGGTGATGGAGGTTCCAGCAGCAGTTGCCTTCCTGTGAAGGTGGGAGCATTATCATTCTGCTGAACAGCTGAGGTAAGTCAGGAAACTCCCAGTCACTGTGATTAAGTCTCCCGGCTGATAAAAAAGATTTGAAAGACCCTTGACTGATTTCTGAATGCTTCCTGCTCATGCACATTTAAGTATAAATGTCATATGAGGAAAATTACTGAAGGATGATGTTGGCTGGAAACATGAAAGACTAGCAGGTGCAGTGTGAGAAGGGGAAAGTAGGCCTGCTCGTGTCGAAAGATTAGATTATTTTTTTTTTTTTAAATACTGTATTTGGAGCAGTAGATGCAAGAAATGGAACTGAAGGTGTGTGCATGTTACCTTCTAGAAACCACCCTTCTGTGGGAAATCTTGTGTGTGTGTCCCTTCTTGTGACTCTTCTGGAACTGCCAAATTAGTTACGAGGTTTTAGTTTAGAATTACTTGCTGTGCTTGGAGCTCTCCAGCTAAGTATCCAAATGAGTGCTGAACATGTTAAGCTTGTTTCATATTGATGTCTCTCCAGCCCTTAGACCTCTCTGAATATAGGCTCTGGATGTCAATATGCCTTCTTTTTGGGATTTATTCTGCTTAAGTAATTTCTTATGAAATCCTATCAAGCCAGGTACGGTTATTGGTCTTGTTGATGAAGCAATTTCCTTGTCTTTCAAGTGGAGTACTGAATCATTCATATTGGTGAAGGTTTTTGTGCTTAGTACTCTATTGTATAGCAACGTAATGTACTGTATTATGAACTGAACTTCTTAAAGCCTGTGTGCTGATGGAATTCCATAAGCATATAGGAGACATTACTGTCTTGAACTTGGTGTTGTAAGGCGGTTGGGTATGGTAATTTTGATGCAAGACAGAAATGTTCAGTTAAACGGTAGAATTGAGACAGACATTCTTTGTGTCTTGGAAATAAGCTTAGAATTTCTCCATAGGTTTTTCTAGGTGTCCTACAGGAAATGGGGTTAAAGATGTGATCTTAGAAGACCGCCTGATCTAGTACAGGCTTAAAAGAAAGTTTGCTGATCTTGTGGGTACTCTTAATTTCTGTCAACAAGGGAAATGCACTTAGCGCTTGAGCTTCTAATCACTATGCAATAGATGGAGCTTCAGCCAAATACATATGGTTCATATATATATAGCAAACTTTATACTTTTTACAAGATGGCAATAAGAATGCTTCCCTAGCATTATGATACAGAGAATAAAGAATGCATCGGTATCCATCAAATGGGTAGGGGGAAGCTACCTTAAAGGGAAACAATACCTAAGTTTTTATGTGCAATACAGACGACAGGAGGCAAAATAGTATATATTGCACATCATAATTAATTTTGGGGTCAGATTATAAAACAAGTTGGAAATCTTTGCAGAAATCACTAACTTACATTGATGGTAAGTTGGTTTTTTCTTTTTAAGCAAGTATTGGCTAAATTCTTGCCTTTCATGTAATACTGACTCGTGTAGTTAGAAATGAATCTGTCTTGACAAGTCAAGTGCATTCCCCTTCAGAGACGTTGTATATAATATTAAATATATCCTTTCAATGCATGGAGTTTACATGAACATGCATTGACCTTTATCATCAACTTTGCTTCCATCAGTATTACAGCTTCAGACTCTTGGTGTTTTCACCTTATTTACATCCCTACTTTGGCTCTTACTAGTTTGCTTTTTCTTTATATGTGCACTGGGGCAGGGTGTCACTGAAGCACGTATACAGAAGTACAATTTGAGCTGGCAAGTGCTGTTAAAGGGGTTCTCAAAGGACTACCTGTCTTATGGGATGCAGGAAAGAAAATAATCTTAGCTGCCTGGTTCCAAAAAAGGCTCCAGCATGCTGTATAAAATAAGACTCTTCCCTTCAGTAGTGAGCAAGGCCACTGGGATTCAGTCTTACAGCCGTTGGAAATACCTTCCTTGAACTCCAGTGGTAAGTATTGCCTTGCTTTTGCAGTCTGTTGTAAACTCTTACCTCCAAATACTCACTGCAGAAGTTGGGAAGTGTGGTATGCCATGTCAGAAGGAAGTGATTCACAGTAAGGGAATTTCTCTTTATATTTTCCTATGAAAGTGTATCAGTAGCTCTTGTGAAATTCTTACGTATGTTAAAGCTAACATGACCAGCAGTAAGCAGTCACTAGAAAGCACAACATGCCTCTCCAGCTACCTGGGGTAGAATGCTAGATATTCACAGTTTTTCTCTGGCTATGGGGACACAGAACAAAGGTAGACGGGGTGTGGTAAGATTATGCTTTGAAAACTGGTGTGATTTCAGGGGTTTATGGAGCTTGTTTAGAAATAAATATCTTAACTCTGTTCAGAAAACTCTCAGTAGCAGTGGCTTCTAGATTAGCAGCAGATGAAAACCAATATTCCTTATTGTATGGATCTTAGCAGCTTTTCAAATAAGTCAAAAAGCAGCCTCTGAGTGTCACTGCAAACGGCTTATGGGAACTTGTTCTTTAGATGCTCCTAGGCTAAAGGGCTGGGTAGGGTGGCAGTTATTTGGTACAAAATTCCAATCACACAATGTGCCATGACACATTGACCATTTTAAGAGATTAACATTTTTTCAGTCTTGTGATAAAGTTGTTCTTGAGACACACTGACTTTAAAATTGTTCTCCTGTATGCTGTGAAATGCTGTAGTGCCATACAGCATCACTGTGAAGTACACAGTACCCTTCTGGCTGCACGTCAGCACACCAAAGGAGATGGATTAGAGGGTGTCAAGCATGAAATAGGTTGATTTTGGCAGATGACTTGTTTGTGTCTAGTTAAAACAAGGTAGGAAGTACCATTCATGCTGTTGCTGGCTCTAATTGGACTATGTCAACTTCTTCTAAATACTAATGAAAGGAAGGTTTTTGAAAACATGCTGCATTTGACAGCTAGTTTGAAGTCATTTAGTGTGGTTGAAATATACTTTTCTGGGGATGGAAATCTAGTGTTTGGTCAGGGACTTCAATTTGCTGTTTAGCAAAGATGCAAGCAAAACAGTTGAAAGTTTTCTTAAACATGGCTGTCATATTTGTACATAGAATACATTCGATGCTGGACCAAGCCTATTGAACCGTAAGTGCAGAGTATTGCTTCTAAAGTTCTTAGACAAGATAGTAAGTTGTTGAAGTCAGTTTGGACAATCCTAAATCATTAGGTTAGCCCAAGGTTACAGGCAGCAATAAAAAGTTTATCAGTCTTGCTGTAAAATTCCCTGCGAGAGCTGTACAATTGTTTGAGGAAAGCTTTCTATTTTTGTGAGGGATAATGGCGTGCTTTTTCCATTTGTTAGGATTGTGGATAAGGGCAGTGTTCCTTACAGAACATTTCTCTTGCACCTTGGTGCTCTTGCTGTTTCACTGGTTAGCAAACAGGACTGTCCTGCTTTGGAATAAAGTATAGTGATAGTGAATGGAAGGACTACTCACTGATTTTGAAAATTTGGGTAGCTGACAAATTATTAGGTTAGTAACTGGCTGTGTTGTGACTTCTAAGAACAGAAGAAAACACTATGATCTAAACAGTCAAAATATTGCTGCACCTGAACTGATATTGTTAAGTGACTTTTCAATGAGTACGAAGTCTTTCATACATACTGTATACATAGTATACTGTAGGTGTCATGCCTCTGACACAGTCTCATTCAACAAAACTGCTTCAGCGGCTCTCTGCAACTTTCTAATGCAGACATAACCAGAGGATCAAAGGTTATCTGTTAAGGTAAAGTGGGAGTAAGTTGAACAAGGATTAACTGGCTGGCTACCTTTCCCCTGAAGCCTGTTTTTTTCTGAAGGATCTGGGACACTTATTGTTGGGAAGAGGTCCATCCAGTGGTCAGATTTCCCACACCGCCCATAACACTTCACTTAAATCTTTCGAGGCTGCTTTTGTCTGTTAGAAACCAAAAGCTGCAGTCAGTAAAAGCGTTTCTAGTACTGTCTAGTACAGGAAGATACATTCTTGTAGCTCTTGCTTTTTAACCTTACCGTGTTTGTCACCAGAACCACAGATACCAAATATCATGTTCACAGTGGTGGAAAGTCAGGCTAGATGTGGCTTTTTAAACTCAAGGTTTCTAATATCTGCTAGGGATGCTTGTATAGTTTAACACCTCTGTGATTTAAACACATGGCAACTTTGCACTAATAGCTTAAATGGGTGAGAGTGAGGAGTAGAGAGCCATCTAGTACTGACTAAGGCTGCTATCCATGTGAAAAAGCAGGTAGACACACTTGAGCATGTCCTGTAATATTGATAGTGGTTTGGTTAACCTACTTCTTGCTGAGTAACAGATTCAACCTAATTGGGCAAGACAGTTCTGGGACAAGCTGTGCTGGTCTGGGGAAGGGAGAGAATGCCTTCAGCAATGGTAGCTTGCCAGCAACATACTGATACATCTGTATAAAAAGGAGCCTCATTCTTCTCACACCTGACCTTGGGAGTGCTAAAATGCACATTAGATGTCTGGAGACCTGGGAGATGCATCCTCAGGGCAGTTCTGGATATTTGCTGTGTTGTGCCAAACCTCCGCCTGTAGGGCCAACAGGCATCCAAAGTGTAGTCTATTCTTGCCTGTGGCTCCTAATGGACTTAGGTGAGTTTTGAAAGTGACAGTAGTTCTAACTTGGAGGATTGGGCTGCATGCCCAGCCATTTTGGATGGTATGTTAGCTTAAATCTACCACACTGAATGACATGAACTTTATTGAGAGTTGGGATAAAAATAAGGAGCTGCCATTCACAAGTTCCTTGATGTTAATTTGTGACAGCCTGACCCAAGAAATTCAGGGAGCTGGAGAAAAATCTTCTGTAAAACAGCACAACTGGAGCAGGGAAGAGAGTGCTCATTAACTTAGGCCTTCCCTTGGCAGAATGAAGACTGGAAAAAAGGGGTTTCGCTTATTGTTGTTCCTGTCTAGGTTGAATAAAAGCACAAAAATCTCATGATCCTGGAAATTGTCTGAAACAACTAACTCGTAGAGTTTAGTACTGAAGCCTAAATAGTGGCCCTGTGCTTGCACACTGTGTGGCTGATAAGGTCAGAGTAGTTGACAGCAAGGACTTAAGAGCCATGGTGTTGGCAATTAAATTGGAGTTAGTCTGACTGTCACTAATTCTTGAATTTTGGCATAACTAATTGACTATTAGTGATCATGGTAAATAGTTGATCTGAGAACCCTTCTCACAATGGAAGGAGAATGTTCAAGTATTCCCAGACTAAAACTGATTTATTACAACCATTCACTATAGCTTAATAAGCATCCTGTGATGCTTGAGTTCACTGCAGTGTGTAGGAGCTGTTGATAGAAAAGCAGAGGAGCTGAAACATGCTAGCAGGATGCTACTTCTATGCATTTTGAACTCTCTTAACTTGATTCACTAAGCCTTTTGATCATTTTCTTCACTGCTGCAGTATTTCCAGGTAGTTCTTTTGGCTTGGTTTTATAGGTTGAACTTTTCCTTTTAAAATAACTGAACTCTTGAGTTTCTGCATTTTGAAGGACAATGTTGGCAAGAGCTGCTTGGCTTTATTCATAAACCGAGGACTTTGCTGTTTATCATACTCTTGACAACTTTGTATTATTTGGTCCAGGAAAAAAACTGTGAAACTTCATTGCATTGGTCTTCCAGTTAGCAGCAAATAACTTTTGGAGTAAAATTCTTCAGCTAGTTGGCCACTAACTTGTGGGTGACTGTAGTTCAGACTATACATATATAGTTCAAGATTATTTGATGTGGAACTGCCAAACTCGGTAAAATCAACTATTGAGCTCTGGCCACCCATTAAGCTGATTAGCCTGTCAAAGGTTACTTGAACTAATGTTACTTCAATGAAAGAAACTATTTGTTCCATCATTCTTCCAGTCAGGCTTTTATAACCCTTGGTCATCTTTCTCTTCCTTGTTAATGATGCAATTTTTGGAGGATGCCAGAACTGTTAGTCTCCTCTGCAAAAGAGGAACTTTGTCCAGTTGTCCATCAGAACTCTCGATGGTATGTTGAGGGTTTAAATGCCACCAACACAACTTTGGTTTCAGAGTTGTGTGGTTTCAGATAAGACTAAGCTTAGATTTTTACAAGGTAGGGGAACTCTTTCTATACTGTTGGTATTGACAGAGGTAAACCAAAATTAACCTTCACAGAAAAAAAAATTACAGCTTGGGAAGCTAGCTTGGCCATTTTATTCTTCTTGATTAAGTCCCTTTAAGTTCATATAAACTACATATTAAGACTTCCAGGTATAGTAAATAGTCTGGGAGAAGCAACCCTGACAAAAACTCAGTATCATGCATATCCAGCACTCATTTGTACCTTTAACTTGCATTTTCTAGTCTCAATTCCCACCACACAGGAGGAGTTAAGAGTAAGAGCAGAAATAATGGTAGGAGTGTAGGGTATCTCCAGCTAACTAAAAGCAGGAACTGCCACAATAGGTCACGCTGCTGTGATAAATAGGAGTCTTGGTTATTCCTCACACTGGCAAAGATTGCTGTAGAAACTCTTTAAAATGTACTTGAAGGCAAGGTTGCAGTGATTACTTGTATTTTGCAGTGAAGTAAAGGGCATAGATAAAGCTTCTGTCAGACCTGGCTATAATTTTTTTTCATGTAGTTTTTAGCTTACAGTTTACCCCTGTTACAATGTAAACTGGGAAGTTTAATAATAAACTAATAGTCCCCAAGCTCTCATACAGTTTTAAACTAAACTTAATGCTTGCTATGCTGTAGGGAACTGTATTAGTTCCTGATCCATCACATTATGCAAGTATTTCATCTACTGTTGTTGCAATTACTGGAAAATATGGTGGCAATATGTGCTGAGTCATTTAGATGTGAAAACTTTGTGGTTAGAGAATGCAGAACTTTGCATTGCATGCAGCACTTCCATACCTCTAAGCAAAACCTCTGAGCCCTGTGACTGCCCTGTAGCTTAGCTCCTCATCTATACCTGAACCCCTAAAACATAGGGAAAGTATACCTTTGTGGTACCTTCAGGTGTAAGTCAAGGCACTAGACCTACCAGTGTGATTAATCTATAATATACTTTCCACACTGTTGTAGTAAGCAAGTAGTTATCTTCCTGTCCTCTTCCTTCCATGATTATACACACTGGAGTTTTTAAGTCTAGTTTCATCTATCACTTTTTGTCTTTTTCCCCTTTGTGGATACGTTCCACTTTCTGTACTGCTGCTCAGTACTATTCTCGCACATGGTGAAATGACTAGAGCAAAAATTTGCTGGACATAGGAAAGGGAATGACAAATCCCTGGTTGAACTGAGCATGGCAAAAATTGAGTCATTTAGTTTTAATAACAAATAGGATGATGTTCAGACTCCTAGTTGTGCAGTTTGCTTTTTCTGTATGGGTGTTTTTGCAAGAAGAGCACCTGCTAAAGCTTTGTGTGAAAGTACTGCTAAATTTTCAAAAGGCTGCCTAGAATGCTCTGCACCCCCTATAAGAAGCTTAGTATGTGCGTTGTCAGTAATAATAGAATTGTAGAAGTCTACTCAGTTTATACTGAATTCTCTTCCTGCCTCATGCCATATACCTTTTACCACAACAAAACTAACTTACCTCTTAGGCTGGCCATGTGTTATTACTTCTGTCTTCTTTCTACAAAATAGAAATAATATATCCTTCCTCGTTAGGCCTCCAGATAGACCAGAAGAGCAGTTGTAAGCTAGTGTGTGGGTCAGGTTTATTGTTAGTGTTAGTTAATTCTAGAGATGAAAGTAGCTCTGTAATAAACTGGTTTGGAGGCTGGGCTACTTTAGAAAAGGACACTCTAGTGTGAGTGCTGCCTTTGACCAGTTAAAAGGCATTAAACTCTAATACTGTAGAGGTATTGAACTTGTGTGTGTTTTTAGGGGTAAGGGGCATAAAATACTCCTAATGTCAAGCTTAAATCTAATAAGTAAAGATAAGCTTTCACACTGATATGCACATCAGTTGACTACTTTTGTCCAAATTTAAATTACTGAACAATATGTATCAATGTGTTTCCAAATCTAAACCTCATACTATAAGAGCAAAAATTGAATTCTATCATAAAGCCAGATGGAAATAATACTTAAATAATTCTTGACAGCTGAAGCCCATGGTTTCTAAGTAATGCTACTGAGAACAAAGTATAGTTCAGTTCAGTGCAGGCCAAAACCACCTTTTAGGCTTAAGAATCTAGCCTAGAAAGGCTTAGAGAGACCATGTGAGTTACTTGTATACAAGTTGTGTGTATACTGTTTAGGAGATACATTTCAGCAATGTCTCTTCCAGTGACATAGTCACAGAGATACAGGCTCGGTGCCTGGCTTGTTTGCCTTAGAGGTCATGGCATAAATGTTACTGCAAATTTAGAACTTTGAATATGGAGGGAAGAGCTTTGTTGTCACACAGAGGATAATGAGCTGGTAGTGAAGAAATTCATGTATAATTTCTACTCCTCAGAATATGCTGGCTAGTGATGCTGTTTTATGCAGCATCATTCTTTAAAGCTGAACAGACAGAAATAAAGTCAGCTTTATACTTCTCTGGAACTTCACTGCTGCTGCTTTCAGGCAATTCTAACAGCTGCTTAGTCAACCTTTTCTGAAAATGTCTATAGGGAATGAGCTAATATGTACACTGAAGTGCTGAAGTTGATATGAGGCATGCTGTTGAACAGGATCCCTTGTCAAGTTCCGTCACCTAATGAATTTCTGGCTCTTTCTGAGAAGTTAATACCCCACTTCTTGTAAATGTTTGTCCTTGCTAATGAAAGGCTGACTTCAGTGTTTATAAACGGAGGACAACTATGTTTCCAATTAAGACTTTTACTAAAATTACATAAGCACTAAAAGCTGAAGTGATGATACACTGTAAAAGTAAATTATAAAGTGCAGGGATGACTGTTCCCAGTGAAGACTTCTGAACAAAGCAGAAAGCTATTTTAGTAGCTTGAACTTTCCAAACAACATGCTAGCATTTGATACTGCTGTGCATGCTCAAATACAAACGTAGCATGGTGGTCTGACCTGCTGAACAGACGAACAACTGAACGGGCACTCTAATTCTACATTTCGAGTACAACTACAATAGTTGTACTTTATAAGAAAAGGCTTTTTTATTTCATTATACTCATTGACCGTTGGTCGTCTTCTGGATTTTTATTGTGAATAATTGTACTTTAACTATTCTGATAATCTTGTTTCAAATTCTGGGAGTGCTGTGGAGTTCTTGTAGTTAGACATTATTCCAGATAGTCTTGGACTTCAAAGATAAAATCGAAGATAACAAGTTTAGCTAGGACTGTTAAACTACCTCCTTTTGAGCTTGTCCATAAGGAAAAATCTATAATATAGGTGTCTTCATCAGAAGATAGTTTGAAGGCTGTTAGCCTTGGAGCTTGTAGAAACCCTTGTTGCTCATGCTTCAGAAAAAGGCCCTGAGTTGGCTTAAGTTTCTAGCTGAAGTAACTGTAGAGTTATATCTAAATAGTGAAGAACTTTTTTTGATGAAAGAATGATTTGTGTATAGTTGTGCTGGTAGTGGTTTTCTTTTTTTAGTCATTACTTCTCAAAGAACACTAAGTTGTAATAAAAAAATAAAAATATCAAAAATATTAGATGGTGATTGCAAACTGCTCTTAGCATCTGACTTGCCAACTTGTCATATGCATAATATATATAATGGCTGTTACAGTGAGCTTACTTAGGATAGAAATAGCAATGTTATATGGATTAGGTGAATAGACCTGAATCCCAAACTTGTATGTACTAACCTGGTATAGAAGTCAGTTTACACTCACTACAGTTCATGCTTTAGTATAAATATATTCTGTCACTGTCCTCTCTTTCAGGCCAGGAGCGCTTTGGAAATATGACCAGAGTATACTACAAAGAGGCAGTTGGTGCTTTTGTGGTCTTTGATGTCACAAGAGGGTCTACTTTTGAGGCTGTTTTAAAATGGAAGCATGATTTGGACAGTAAAGTACTCCTGCCCAATGGCAGCCCCATCCCTGTTGTTCTTCTTGCAAACAAGTGTGACCAGAAGAAAGACGGCAGCCAGAATCCCTCTCAAATGGACCAGTTCTGCAGAGAAGGTGGCTTTGTTGGATGGTTTGAAACATCTGCAAAGGTAAGCATAAATAAATATGTTTCAACTCTAAGTATTGGATGAAAATAGTCATGTAGAAATAAAATTATCAAGTACAGCAAGTGATGGCCAAGTCTCTGGTGTTCAGGAAAAGTTGGAAGTGGTGTGCAGGTTTATGGCATATTTGTATTAGATTAGAACTACATATTAAATTCAGAGAACCTCAGAAGTAACTGGAAACTTAACTGAATTTAATAATTCTTTTCATCTTGCCTGCATCAGGATCAGAGTTATTCTTTAGATGTTAATATTAATATCAAAAAGATATGAGTAATCTTTAGGTGCAGGTTTTTATATTACAGCTTCTGTCTTCACTGTTGCATGTAGGAAGTGGTAAGACTCTAGAAGTGAACAAGCAATTTGCTCACTTGGTACTACTTACCTGGATGATAATGTCACTAAAGCATTTTCTGCTTTATGAGGCAGTGTTAAGGCAAAACTGGAGAAAACCAAATTGTTCTTTATAGTAACTTAGGCTAAGACAGCTGCTTTATTCGAACAGAACTTTGAGTAACTTCATATATCATACACTTTTATTCTACAGAGTTGGTTAATGCACAGATGAGGTTGCAGCAGCTTAGCTGGAAGTGAAATTCAACAGTTTCTTAAAACTCAAATCAATTCTTAAAATTAAAGGTTTGTCTGTATGAAAACAATGCGGCTGACAGACCAAATTATTGGTCTGGCTAATAACTCCTTTATATGGAAAGCTAAACCTCAAGGTCCCTCTTTTCCCTTGGCTGGCCTACTTCCTTTAACTGCTGCTGATGAACTGGCACAAAATGATGCTTACACAACTCATTAAAAGGAAAAGCTCTGTAAGAATGATACAAGAGATAAAGTAATAAGCCTCTGCCTGATCACTTTAAGGATGAAGGGTACACAGTGACACAATTAGTTAAATTAGCTAATCATTTGTTTGCATTTGAACAAATTATTCCTGAATTCCCCATCTATTGCTATTCCTACATCTATTTCTAAAATATCCCACTGTAAGGTTCCTAATACTTAAAGAATACCAAGATTCTGCTTTGGGTTATATCTTCCCTGGAGCTTCACCTGTCCATGATACTGCTATGTATAAACTTCAACATGGGTTGAAAACAAATGTAAATAACACAGGGAGAAAATTTATTGTGGAAGCATAGTGACAGCTTGCATTTTAGGTGACATTTAAGACATGACAATGTCAAACAAGGTTCTTGGTGCAGAGAAAAGTCCAGACAATATTAGTCCTAATTCAGTTATTATTTGACTTGATAGGACTCGGAAGAGGTGTAGTTAAAATACCTTAGCAAAAACGCAGGACAGCTTTCTTGTTTTCCAAGCATACCAAATCAGTTTATGGTTTTAAGGTCCTGCCCACTTAAATATCTTGATAATTTGCTTTTGCCTTTCTGCTGGAAATGATACTTGAATCTTCAGTCTAGTCATCAGTAATACAGGTCCCACTCTCTATGGATTAGGGAGAATATTAAAGGCAAAAGAATTGCAGAGTGTGTAAATATGCATAGAAGTACCTTATGAACATCCATACACCAAAATAAGGAGAGTTGTCCTCCTCTCTGGTAAGGGAAAGGTGCCTATCTGCGAACTGCCAAAAAGCAATTTGTGTCTGACAACCACAAGCTTGTGAAGTGCAGCAGTAACATGTCAAATGTTCTCATGATCAAGCCTTGCTCATGTAGAGTCTGTAAGCAGAAGAGTGTTCTGGGGTGGTGTTTTGCTTGGAACTGAAGATAAGCAATTCCAAACATGGTAGCCCTGTAGTGAGCCCTGGTGGCCCAGACAAATCAAAGCTCTGGCCAAAGGCCCCGTGGCACTGGCCAGCTTGGCCCCTCAGTAACTGAGATACCTAATGACATTTAATAGGGGTATCCTGCATACACTCTAAAGAAAAGTGTGTATTGTGAAGGTGTGGTTCAAAACATGCACATGTTGGTAGAAGAGGCACCCTGATTTAGCTGGGGTTTTGAGGCCAATAAAGGTCCTTTTACATAAGTGCATCCAAACTGCAGCAGAAGCAGAGAAAGGCCCCAAAAGGTTGAACACTACTATGAACAGTCTGTCTATCTTTCCTGATGCAGAAATGCGTT
The DNA here is from genome assembly GCF_000696875.1 of Nestor notabilis. Lineage (NCBI taxonomy): Eukaryota > Metazoa > Chordata > Aves > Psittaciformes > Psittacidae > Nestor > Nestor notabilis. Next base: position 10,617 of record NW_009924426.1, on the reverse strand, counting down.
TTGAGTCTTCCAAATGCAGATGACAGTTATCCCTGGCTGCCTATTAGATTAGATTTGAAGTATCCTGTTAGTAATATGGGTGGATAACTTTGCCTCGAAGCTTTCTGGTAACTTTTTTCAAAAAGCAAGTGTATGAGCAATGACCTGATGCATTTAAGCTGTTTGTGTCATGCTAATGAGGCAATAGAAGAGTTTTTATATTCTGCCAGCATCTAATAGGAATGCATCACTATTTCAAAAAAATCACTTCTTTCCTTTCAACATTTCTAGGACAACATCAACATAGATGAAGCTGCTCGATTCTTGGTGGAAAACATCCTTGCCAACTACAAAACCTTTCCTAATGAAGAGAATGATGTGGGGAAACCAAAACTGGACCTAGACCCATTGAAAGCAGAGAGTAAATCGCAGTGCTGCTAATGCTACCACTGTTGAGTAAATGTGATGGGACAAGCAGCAAGACTGTTCCTTAAATCAAACTGCTGCTATGGTGCTGCATTGTGACAATTCATTTGGGGTGCCTGGTATTATCTAAATAGGTGATTCTTGTGGGTGTTTACATATTCTTGTTTTGCATGAAACTGAGTATCTTGGAAGTTATCACTCCACTTGCTTGAGTGGCTAAATATAAGTCTTATTAGTTTCTTCTTACCTGAGAAAATAAGGTAGTGTTTACACTCCTAAAAAGGAACAAAAACAACATTCTGTGTCTAGTTTGCTTCTAGGATTTATGCTACATTCCATAGGACTCACTTGTCATGGTTTTAGCTGAATAGATACTGGCACCTTTAAAGTAAACTTTTCCTTTCTCACCAGTAATGTCCCACTTTAGCCTTCTCACCTATACATGTGTCCCTATTTATTATCCCCCACCGCTAGTTCTCTTTGAGACATCCCAGAAATATTGAAGGGGCCGATGACAGATAAGAGAGATCTTAATGTGTTCACTAGGACTGAGTGAAGCAGGTGGCTTTTACCACTGAGTAAGAACAAGATGTGTAACTCCTATTTAACAAGGGAAAGGCATGGTTATAGAGGTACTAAAAAAAAAAAAAAATACATGTCCAGCCATTTAAGGCAGAATATTTTCAGCTAATACTTTACATATGAAACACATTAATGGATATAGTTGTACTGCTGGCACATAGTTAAGGTAATCTCACCCATATGCACATCCAGAAATAAACATCTAGTAACTTTTTCATGCACTAACACTGGAAGCTTTACCAAGAGTGCAGAAGTAAGTATCTTGCTGTTCTGCAATAATGAACTTGCTGCTTTTTCCTGTCTTGATGGTTCTGAATATCATGAGAAAGGAGAGAGGTCTGGAAGGAAATAGCTTAACTGGTTCTTGCTAGCCTATCAAACCCTTCCCCCCATGCCCCAAGCTCTATCTTTTTCATCTTTAGAACAGTGCTGCACTCTTCTGACTACTTGGAGCTGGTGAACTGGTTTACCAGTTTGTAACTCAGTATAGTGAAATGCTTATGTTTCCTTGGTATAATTCATGTATTTTTGGCAGCAAATGAAGATCAAAAAGATTAGAGAGATTTCACAGTTCTTAAATACATTCTGGAATTCTGGCTTTACTTGGTTGCAAGGCTTTGGAACTCCCCTTTATTTTAAGGGTTTCTTCTGTCCTGGTACCTCATTGCTACTGTCTTCAGAAGTCTTATCTTGCTTGGTCTGATGATGCTGATGTTTTCTTAAACATGAGCATGAAGTATGTGCCAGATTGGATATACTTTAATCTGTGTTGAGATTTCTTAGGCTGTTATTTTTTTTTCCTAAAGAGTTATGTAGTTTTTAAGAGAAAAATAAATTTATTTGGGCATCTTTACATATGTTGTTGTTGTTTGCTCTTGAGAACATGAATCTTCACCCTACACACAAATGCTTTCATTCACATTTGGAAACAACTTTATCTTCTAGTAGTTCCTATGTGAATGGCTTATTTTAAAATGCCAAGCCTTACTGGTAAAAGCTAAAACTGGGTTTCATTAGCTTAGAATCGTAAGATAATTCAGATGAGCTTTATTAGATAGCTAGTCTGCCTTTGTGCTGCAGAGTGGTTTTGTTCCTGTTCCTTTGAGGGAGCATTACTGTTTGAAACTGGTGGGATGGATCAGGAAATCTGATCCAGCCAGAAATTGAGTCTTATAAGACCAGACTGGTATTTTAGCCTGAGGAAGGCAATGGGACCATCTTCCTGGTAGAGAATGACACTGTAGTTTGTGGAGAAGTGCTTAAGTCAAACTAGTCATGAAGCCCTTTTTCGATTAACTAAAAAACTTTGATTTGGAAAGATACGTGGAAGTTTAGACAGACCCAATTTAACTTCAGGCTAGTAAGTGAGCAGAAAGTGTCAAACATCATTTGTTTTACATGTACAGGATATGTATAAAGTGATAGTTCATCTCAGTCAGATTGAACAGAGGCCCCATGCTATTTTATTTGTTATCTCTTGCAATCTGAAATATGCCAATCTTAAATTAGCAAGTACCTGACTTCCTAGTCCCTATGTTTAAAGGAACATTTTTGAGATGGAAAAACTTGAGTAAAAATTTGAACTGGTGCCTCAATAAAATGTTTTCCCTGGCATGTTTCCATCAACTGATTTCATAAAGGCTGGAGATGGCATATAGTCTTCCTAGATTGTAGTTGTGCAGTGCATCTGTGCAGCTAATGCAGAGTCAGCCTCTATTAATTTAAAAAGCTTAATGAGGCATTACAATTGCTGAGAAAACTAGAAAGGACTTAGAGCAATTAGTGATCTTTTCAGTGTGGGATTTTCTAGGTGTATCTTAACTGCAGTAGTAGAAAAACAAGCTATTCCAAGCTTCAGTTTTGTTTGTTTAAACTTTGTGTCAGACCTATTGAGTTGTAATAGTGTTCAGTCTCCTTAAATTGAACAAATCCTCATTCAACTGTAGTGATTAATCGCTGGGGAATAGTTTGAGTCATTCTTACAGACTCAGGGCCTGAGTAAGCATCTGATAAATGGTGATAGGAGGAAATAGTTGTAAATGAAATATGTGCAGTATAACTATGATATTGAATGGTGAAACATCTTGATCTTAAAAACTGGTGTTCTCTTATCTTTCTATTCTTAACATCTTGCTAGTGACCTTGGTTCCAAAACAGAGAACTGGCCCCCTTTCTCCCATTACAGATCACCTTATTTGGTAAAGACACACAGTTCTCTCTAAGTGTGTGTATGCCTTTGTCCTTCACATTATGAATTGCTGAAGAATTTAAGAAATGGGGGCAGCAGTATACTTTGAGGAGAAAAAAAAAAAAATACATTAACAAAATGCCAGCAAGATTAATAATTCAGAATTGAAATACATCATTCACTTGGCAGCTTGGCAGTATGCAAAAGGTCACTTCAGAGTTTTGTCTTACAGTACAATAATATTAAAAATAAGGAACATAATAGATTCAGCTCTAACTATGTAATGAAGATTATTTGAAAGAAATTGTGCCTGTATTGTTCATGACCATCCTAAAGCTTTGTTTGTGAGCTCATGTGTCTGTTTCAGTTTGTGTTTAAACAGGAAAAAAAATACTACAGTAGTGTTTATTTGGTGAAAATTTCTAGGTTAGACATCCTATGTAGCTTACATTCTCATGATAAATTCTGCTGGATGGTTATTTTATCATTTCAGTCTGTGTACATACAAAACGCTTCCTGCCCCAAGTACCTTAAAAACTTCCTTTTTCAGGCAGAGATGTTGTTTCAGGTAGCCTTTGACTTGGGAAGTGTGCAAGTAGAGGGCCACCATCTCAATATTGGTTCCTTCATCCTTCTGCAAGGATAAGAAATATAGTGATCTTGCATCTTTTTATCACTGGGTAAATCATAATTTGGTCTGAACTCTAAATGAAATTAAAATATACAAGATTCGTGGCCTTATAACTTGAATTTAAAAGATGCAGGATTCATGGCCTTATTGACCTTAAATTATAATTGGGATTAAAAGGTAGCTGCTACCTGTTATATGGCCTTTTTAATATTAAGGGATTCTTATCTATCTCTTATGAACTCTAGAAAATGAAAGAAAGTGTTCAGGCTTTTGGTAAAACATACAGACTGCTGGTTTGATGCCCCCCCCCCACTTTTTTTTGTCCCCCCCCCCCCCTTTTTTTTTTTTTTTTTTTTTTTTTTTTTTTATCTTGGGCAGTTTTAACCTGTTTGTTGTCATGACCCTGCTGAAACCTTGAGTTATACTCATTGGTCCTGTTGGAAAGCTCACGGTTCCCTAAAGGTTAAAGATAGCATGGACATTCTGCCAACTCAATTTCTGAACTCCTCTGCCCTTTACTGTTATTTTTAATCAAAGTAGTATTTAGTATCCATCCAGAATAATGGCCTTTCAACCTCTCGCATTCAGATGGGTTTGGGTTTTAACTTATATTTTCAAATGTCTTGTAGACTGTGATATTGAATTACATAGTGCTTGGGCTGCATGATCCATTTCGATTGTTCATAGTGTGTCCAAGCATCTTTGATTATAATGAGTGAATTTTAATGGCAGTGCTGTCCTAGCATTGATGCATCAAAATGTCTGCCCTACCACGATACATTCAGTATTAACTTTAAATTACTATGCCTTGAACATTGTTTTATACTCAATATTTATTCATATAAATTATGAATTTTTATAGACATTGAAATCTTCAACATTGAAATTGCTGTATTGTGCACAAAGATTACTTCTGGGTTTTTTTCCCTGGACAGCATCTGCCTCATTGAAGTGCTGATCCTTCTATGCATATATGTACAGGCTGTACTGGGCTTGCATGACAAGGTTTTGATTGCAGGGGGCTACAGGTATGGCTTCTGTAAGAAGCTGTTAGAAGCTTTCTCTGTGTCCAACAGAGCCAATGCTGCCGGCTGGCTCCAAGACAGACCCATCACTGGCAAAGGCCAAGCCCATCAGCAGCAGTGGTAACACCTCTAGGACATCATTAAGAAGGGGAAAAAGTTACTGCACAACAGTAATTTCAGTGGGAGAGAGGAGTGAGAATATGAGAGAGCAACGACACTGCAGACACCAAGGTCAGTAAAAGAGGGGAGGTGTTCCAGGTGCCAGGGCAGAGATTCCACTGCAGTCCATGGAGATCCATGGTGGAGCACACAGCCACCTGCAGCCCGTGGAGGACCTCACGCTGGAGCAGGGGGATGCCCAAAGGAGACTGTAACCCTGTAGGAAGCCCATGCCGGAACAGGTTTGCTGGCAGGACTTGTGACCCTACAGGGGACCCACGCTGGAGCCGTCTATTCCTGAAGGATTGCACCCATGGCAGACACCCACTCTGGAGCAGTTTGTGAAGATCTGCAGCCCAAGGGAAGGACTCATGTTGGAGAAATTTGTGGAGGACTGCATTCCATGGAAGGGATCCCATGCTGGAGAAGTGGAAGAGTATGAGGAGGAAGGAGCATTGGAAACAACATGTAATGAACTGACCTTAACCCCCATTGTCTGTTCCCCTCCACCACTAAGGGGGGAGGAAGCAGAGAAAATTAGGAGTGAAGTTGAAGGTGGAAAGAAGGGAGGGGTGGAGGGAAGGTGTTTTTAAGATTTGGTTTTATTTCTCATTACCCTACACTGACTGGAAATAAATTAATTTCCCCAAGTTGAGTCTGTTGCCTGTGATGGTAATTGGTGAATAATCTTTCCCTGTCCTTCTCTCAACCCACAAGCCTTTCACCATATTTTCTCTCCTCTGTCCAGCTGAGGAGGGCAGTGATAGAGCAGCTTTGGTGGGCATCTGTTTAAGTTTCAGTCAGATTGTCCGTTGGGATGCCATTTGTTTTCGCTGGATTATTGCTATAAGCATGATTAGATGAGACTTACTATAGCTCAAATGGTTATGATGGCACTTGTGTCATATGTATGATGGCACAAGTCTCAATGATTTCTGTCATTTTTGTGTTTCAGAGGTTAAAAAATGTAAAGTAAGTTGCTTTTTTATTATTATTTAGCGAAGATTTATTTTACTTGGTAGATTGGAAAAATACATTTGAAGACATTTTACAGGTATACCTATTTATGGTATTGTTCCTGACTTTCTTGGAGAATGGTAATCACATATTACAAAATACTTATCCAGCAATTGCTAGATACTTTGCATTTTTTAAAATAGTATAACTTTTTGCTTTTAGCCTATATACACAACTGCAACTCCACTTAAAGTGCACTGATGTTACTATTAAAAACGATTTGCTATGATCTGCAGCATGCCTTAACTTACAAGATAACTTATTAAATCTCCTGGGGGGGAGGGGGGAAGTTACATCCTTAATTGTAAATAAAAAAGTACTAAAGTAAAATGGTATAGTAAGAGTCTTAATAGGCTCTACATTTCAGTAGTTAACACTGCATTAAGACTGTGTATTCTCTTTTTAAAAACAGAAATATCCTTCCATCCCTCAGGCTACAATCAAAATTAATCACATCATTTAGCCAAAGATACAGGATTTTTTAATTTTTTTTTTAAGAGGTAATACTGCTTCCTCTGCCAGTATCCCCATTTCTTAACAATTCCAATAGCTAGAGTACCACAGTTGCCCTTAACTACAAACTTCACATAGAGATTTTGAACAGTATCAAAACCAGAGCTTTCCATTTTGACATAGAAAGATACTCTTGCTCTAAGTCTTCAAATGTAAATTTACAAAAGAAAGGTAATGGTGCTGCCCAGTTCTGTTTATTTTCCCCTGCTGCCTGCTCTGGCTGCCTACATTCTGTTCCCCCAGTATTTAAGTGGAGAGATGATCAAGATTGTGGTGGTCCTCAGTTCGTGAAAACACTTTGGCTGAAAGTTAGGTGTGTGCATTTAGTGGTCCCATAGGGCTCAATGGTACTGCTGTATTTAAATTGGGCTTGGGCAGATGCTGAATATTTTACCAAATATTTAAGGTCTGTCTTCCCCCCAAAAAAAGACTATACAAATGCAGTGTGATCAAAAGGTACTCCAGCAATTGAAATTGTAACCCAGCTGGGCTTCATCAGAATCCTTTCTAGCACCGTGTCAAATTCCAAGGAGGCTGGAGTGCCAGAAAGAATATCTCCCTGGTAAGATCAGATGAGACACAGTACCGTAAGACATTTTAGAAATAGCAGTGGGCAGAAGGTCCTGTGCTTAGGAGAAGTCTGTTAGCAGTTGGTTGCAATTTTCTACCTGTACCTTGTCTTACTCCCATTTTACCCAAGGTACTTGTAAAATCCATTTCCCCACTTTGTTTCCTAACTGCAGGCTGACTTAAGAATTATCAGAATACAGCTGTTTGTGGATAGCTTAAGCCTCTCTGAGGATGGTTTTGCTCAAGTTCAGTTCCCTGTCCTATGCCGCCTCAGCAGCTGGCTGTTCTTAACTCTGTGTGCAGGCTGCTTCTCCAAAGCTCTATCACAAACTGCACGATTTCCTTTTTCTTGGGTGTTGCAAATCTCCTCACAAGCTCCCTCTTTCTGATCCTTTACTGCCTGCTGTTCCTGAAATACCCACCCACCGTTGTCCTCCCTCATTCACAATTTCCCACGGACCTGTACCTTCAATATCTCACTCCCACCTATTCTTTCATTTAGTGAATAGGAGAGAGTAGTGGAAGTAAATGCAGAAGAAAATCCATTCTACTTCCTATTCATCTCTTGTCAAAGTTTGCTGCAACCTCGTGCTTGAAGATACAGTATTTGTTCTTACAGAAGCTTCTATGTTTAACTTTCACCCTTTTTTCATGGAAAACTTGCAGAAACACAGAATGGGTAAGGGTGGAATGGACCTTGGGAGATCATGCAGTCCTACAGCCCTGCTCAAAGCTTGAGCAAATTGCTCATGGCCATGTCCAGTTTGATAAAGACCCTACAAGTCTCTTGGAAAACCTGTTCCAGTATTTGACCACTCTCACTGTAGTAAAGAAGATATAAAATCCTATTTTTAAGAGGAATTTCCTGGATTTCAATGTTCACGTTGTCTCTAATCCTACCACTGAGCACTTCTGAGAAGATTCTGAGCATCCTTAGCCTTCCCATCAGGTATTTCTGCACATGAAGATTTGTACCTCTGCCACACTCCAGGCCTTCTCTTAAGGCAAAATATTTCTCCTGTATTGTTCTGGAATCCTTGTACACTCTGTAAAATCAGAGTTAAGTCTGAGCTCCAAGACCCCTGAGAGGGGCTTTTGTAGTGTTTCTGTTCATAATGCTCTTCTTTTTCTCCTTTCTCCGACTAGTATTTATAGCTATAAAAAAGTGCAAAAGTATTTCAGACTGAACAGCATTACAGGAAAAGAATGTTTTCCTGTAAGTGACTTGTGTGGGTTACAGCAGTTGATGATGTGATGATATAAGAGCGAAAAAAAAAAACAAACAAAAAAACCCCCAGTGTTTTGAATAGTGTCTTAGAAGAACAGCGACCAGAATGCCACCCATCCGTGATTAACCAGTACCTGTTATCTTAGTATTTGCTTAGCTACATCTCAATGGGTTCCTAACATACACCATTTTTGTTTTATTGTCTTTTGTATTTATTTCACATCTACCAACTGTAAGGCTGCCTATGCCCTAGCAACTTTCCCTTCAGGGAGTGTCTGTCAGATATATTTCAAGGCTGAGACATGAGGGCAGTCAAACAGCTGATCTGACCTAACAGATTTTTGCCAGTTAGAAGACTAGCTTTTTTTTAAAATTCAGATTAACTTCTCCTTCCAAACAAGCTGCCCTTGTGATTGCTGTTAGGTTATGGAATTCTAAATTGAGTTGTTGGATAAATAAAAAGTTGTAACTTGATGGATGCAAACCTTGAAATCCTTTTTTTTTTTATTCACAAACCACCTAGATACATGTGTTTATTGCCATTACACTTTGCAAAGAAACTTACTGTAGATTTTTATGGTAAAAGGTGCATTTCGAACTTCATATATAGCAGCTGTCATTTAACAGAGCAAAGAATGAAGGACTTTCTAGCTTACATACATTTTGTTCTGAATTTTCTCCCTCCTATTTCACCACACAGGCACTCAAATTTCAGTTACTTTCCTGTTTTCTTTCATGTAACTGTATTACAAGAATTATATTTGCTGGGATGCTACCAACTACACGGTTCATTTGCAGTGGGTCAGGAAGCCTACTACACCTATGTTTATAGATACTTTTCCATAGTAGTTTCTCTGCCCAGTGAAAATAAGAGTATAAGAAAAGGGATTCAGAGGAATAGACAGGAATCACAGATTATCTGAGGTGATTTTATTTGTGTTCTGGTCACAAACTCAGACCTGTAAGTTCCAGCCTCAGTCTGCAAGTTCGCATCAGCATCCAGCAAGGTCTGGAGGTTGACAGCCCTGCACTGGTACTGAAGCAGCAGCGAGCTGCTTGAACTCACCTCTGTGTCTGCTGTTATTCATGTGCATGTTCTGAGCAATATTTGATAGCATAATTGGTTGAAGAGAGATCAGCTGCTGAGTTTGGAAATAAAAACATAAAGCTGAAATGTTTACTTGCTTCTCAAGTGAGAAGTGTCCCAAGGTACCTTATTTAAAATGGAGGCTGTTGGACATAATCCTGAAGGAAATGCAGAGATGTGGAATGATTTTCCACTTTGAAGTTCAGAAGTATATGTCTTGGCCATCTGTCATCTTGATATAAATCAATATCTGACATTTGTCTAAAATAAGCCTCTAGATGTAGCACATCTGCATATATTTCCTTGTTTCTTTTCATCTACTCATGCCCTCTGCAAATTGACAAATAAATTTTCATTGATTTTTATATTTCAAAGAGATTTAGCTTGAATAAGGGTAAGTGAAAAAGTACATTCTACTCTATCACGGATTTTTCATTGTGCACTACAGATTGGGAAATAGCACATAGGTTGCAGCAAACAGGAGTTGCGGGCCACAACATGATCTCTGGAATGTATCTGTAGAAGTCTGCTTAGCTTAATTGGAGACAACCAGCCACTCAATTCAAAAGTACCTGATTAATATTAGTTTTACCAGACCTTGATGGAACTCTCTTCACTTTGGTACTTGTAGGCTTCCTATCAGGAATTCATTAGTTGCATCATTTTGAGGTGGAAAAAAAAGAAATACTTGCACATTCCAGCTATAAATTCTCCCTGGGCTCCAGAACCAATTCTTCTTTTTTTTTTTACTTCCTTCACATGTGGTCGATATTTACTGGTATAAAAAGGGAGGGGGGGGAGGAATTGCTACCTTTTTAAATTGGTACTTTTGCTCTTGTTTAATAGAAACTTAGTCACGCCATTAGAATATTTGTAAATAATGCATTTATAAAATGTCTTTAGCTTTTTTTTCAGAGTATGGTTCAAGGCCAGGTTGGACAGGGCTCTGAGCAGCCCAGCGGAAGGTGTCCCTGCCCATAACGCGGGGGTTGGAAATGCGCGGTCTTTAAGGTCCCTTCCAACCCTGACCATTGGACGATTGTCCTCGGGAAGCTCGCCGAAGCCCGTGCACGAGCTCGGGAAGCAGTGTGTCGTCACCCTCAACGCTACGCCTATTTCCCCAAACGCACTTCGTCGTCAGCTTGTTGGTCCCCTGAAGGCGAAGAGGGCACCCAGCAGCCCCGGGACCGCCCCTCCCGCGCTTGCCCGCTG